>NC_060178.1:3966483-3968983 GCF_021184085.1 Oncorhynchus gorbuscha | reverse complement strand
TCCGCCAGATCAGAGAGTCTGTGAGTCCGCCAGATCAGAGAGTCTGTGAGTCCGCCAGATCAGAGAGTCTGTGAGTCCGCCAGATCAGAGAGTCTGTGAGTCCGCCAGATCAGAGAGTCTGTGAGTCCGCCAGATCAGAGAGTCTGTGAGTCCGCCAGATCAGAGAGTCTGTGAGTCCGCCAGATCAGAGAGTCTGTGAGTCCGCCAGATCAGAGAGTCTGTGAGTCCGCCAGATCAGAGAGTCTGTGAGTCCGCCAGATCAGAGAGTCTGTGAGTCCGCCAGATCAGAGAGTCTGTGAGTCCGCCAGATCAGAGAGTCTGTGAGTCCGCCAGATCAGAGAGTCTGTGAGTCCGCCAGATCAGAGAGTCTGTGAGTCCGCCAGATCAGAGAGTCTGTGAGTCCGCCAGATCAGAGAGTCTGTGAGTCCGCCAGATCAGAGAGTCTGTGAGTCCGCCAGATCAGAGAGTCTGTGAGTCCGCCAGATCAGAGAGTCTGTGAGTCCGCCAGATCAGAGAGTCTGTGAGTCCACCAGATCAGAGTCTGTGAGTCCACCAGATCAGAGAGTCTGTGAGTCCACCAGATCAGAGAGTCTGTGAGTCCACCAGATCAGAGAGTCTGTGAGTCCACCAGATCAGAGAGTCTGTGAGTCCACCAGATCAGAGAGTCTGTGAGTCCGCCAGATCAGAGAGTCTGTGAGTCCACCAGATCAGAGAGTCTGTGAGTCCGCCAGATCAGAGAGTCTGTGAATTTGGTCATCCGTACTGAAATACTTCCCAGGAGAGAGAGAGAGAGAGAGAGAGAGAGAGAGAGAGAGAGAGAGAGAGAGAGAGAGAGAGAGAGAGAGAGAGAGAGAGAGAGAGAGAGAGAGAGAGAGAGAGAGAGAGAGAGAGAGAGAGAGAGAGAGAGAGAGAGAGAGAGACAGAGAGAGAGAGAGAGAGAGAGAGAGAGAGAGAGAGAGAGAGAGAGAGAGAGAGAGAGAGAGAGAGAGAGAGAGAGAGAGAGAGAGAGAGAGACAGAGAGAGAGAGAGACAGAGACAGAGAGAGAGAGAGAGAGAGAGAGAGAGAGAGAGAGAGAGAGAGAGAGAGACAGAGAGAGAGAGAGAGAGAGAGAGAGAGAGAGAGAGAGAGAGAGAGAGACAGAGACAGAGAGAGACAGAGACAGAGACAGAGAGAGAGAGAGAGAGAGAGAGAGAGAGAGAGAGAGAGAGAGAGAGAGAGAGAGAGAGACAGAGAGAGAGAGAGACAGAGAGAGAGAGTGAGTGACAGAGAGAGAGAGTGAGTGACAGAGAGAGAGAGTGAGTGACAGAGAGAGAGAGTGAGAGATAGATGGAGAGAGAGTGACAGATAGATGGAGAGTGAGTGACAGAGAGAGAGAGTGAGTGATAGATGGAGAGTGAGTGAGAGATAGATGGAGAGTGAGTGACAGAGAGAGAGAGAGTGAGTGACAGAGAGAGAGAGTGAGTGACAGAGAGAGAGAGTGAGAGATAGATGGAGAGAGAGTGACAGATAGATGGAGAGTGAGTGACAGAGAGAGAGAGTGAGTGACAGAGAGAGAGAGTGAGAGATAGATGGAGAGTGAGTGACAGAGAGAGAGAGTGAGTGACAGAGAGAGAGAGTGACAGACAGAGAGAGAGAGATAGTGAGAGATACAGAGAGAGAGTGACAGATAGATGGAGAGAGAGTGACAGATAGATGGAGAGTGAGTGACAGAGAGAGAGAGTGAGTGACAGAGAGAGAGAGTGAGTGACAGAGAGAGAGAGTGAGTGACAGAGAGAGAGAGTGAGTGACAGAGAGAGAGAGTGAGTGACAGAGAGAGAGAGTGAGTGACAGAGAGAGAGAGTGAGTGACAGAGAGAGAGAGTGAGAGATAGATGGAGAGAGAGTGACAGATAGATGGAGAGTGAGTGACAGAGAGAGAGAGTGAGTGACAGAGAGAGAGAGTGAGAGATAGATGGAGAGTGAGTGACAGAGAGAGAGAGTGAGTGACAGAGAGAGAGAGTGAGTGACAGAGAGAGAGAGTGAGAGATAGATGGAGAGAGAGTGACAGATAGATGGAGAGTGAGTGACAGAGAGAGAGAGTGAGTGACAGAGAGAGAGAGTGAGAGATAGATGGAGAGTGAGTGACAGAGAGAGAGAGTGAGTGACACAGAGAGAGAGTGACAGACAGAGAGAGAGAGATAGTGAGAGATACAGAGAGAGAGTGACAGATAGATGGAGAGAGAGTGACAGTTAGATGGAGAGTGAGTGACAGAGAGAGAGAGTGACAGACAGAGAGAGAGAGATAGTGAGAGATACAGAGAGAGAGTGACAGATAGATGGAGAGAGAGTGACAGATAGATGGAGAGTGAGTGACAGAGAGAGAGAGTGAGTGACAGAGAGAGAGAGTGAGAGATAGATGGAGAGTGAGTGACAGAGAGAGAGAGTGAGTGACAGAGAGAGAGAGTGACAGACAGAGAGAGAGAGATAGTGAGAGATACAGAGAGAGAGCGACAGATAGATG
>NC_060178.1:3938983-3951483 GCF_021184085.1 Oncorhynchus gorbuscha | reverse complement strand
GGGGGGATATAGGTAGCACACAGGAGGACATTTTTCTCTGTTAGGATAATTTCCTTTTGAATTTCTAGCCAAATGTAGAATGTTCCTGTTTTGATTAATTTAATGGAGTGAGTTAGGTCTGCTCTATACCAAATTAGCATATCCCCTGAGTCCCTTCCCAGTTTCACACCTGGTAGTTTGGTGGATGGGACTACCAGCTCTCTGTAACCTAGAGGGCAACCAGTGGGTCCGTCTCCTCTATACCAGGTTTCTTGCAGGATGACAATGTCTGTATTACCAATTTCTTTGGTGAAGTCCGGGTTTCTGCTCTTTAGGCCAAAGGCAGATGACCTCAGTCCTTGGATATTCCAGGATAATATAGTGAAGGCTTTTTGTTCCATAGAGTGTCCAATGTTGTTGGTCGTGGTTTGGCCTCAGGCCAGTAAGTGTGAGCAGAGCCTGCTGAGCATCTGGTACATGCCATTGGCTTGGGCGAGTGTGAGAGTGGGGGTTGGGCTGTTTGCCCGCTCACTGCCTGGGCGTATGTGTGGCTTCCATGTTGAGGCCCTCTTTGTGGGGGTGGGGTGCATGGGGTGGGCAGGAGGGCATAGGTCTGATCTGAGGGGGCCTAAATGGGGTGTGGGCATGGTTGACGTGGGGGGGTGTTGATTGGTTGGGGTGTGGATGTGTCTGGGTGTACTGCGGTCTGGATGTAATTCCTCTTGGCGTGGGTCCTCTATGTGTAGGTCCAGGGGGGGGTCCTGCAGATCTGGGTTGGTGTCTCGCTGGTCTGGGTGGGGTGTCTATTGATCTGTTGCTCCTGTGTGAAGTGTTGGGGATACGTTTGAGAGCGATGTCCTTTAGAGTTCGGGCAAAGGTGGGCACTGCTGCCTTGTAGAGGTGGACCTGGTCATAGAGGCTGTTCAAGTCCAGGGTGGAGTGGTGGGCCAGGAAAACATTTGGTTTTGAGGCACAGTCACGGGAAATACTTGCGTTTACCCGCTGTATTGTGGCAGGGTGGAAGTATGTTCGTGGTAGCAGGGTGGAGATAAACACTTGTGCGTTGGGGAAAGTAGAAGAAGCCTTTTCAATCACTCCCTCAGTGCTGTGGCCACCCTTTCCTGCTGTGCTCTCAGGTCGTTTGTGCCTGTGTGTATTATTATGTGGCTGGGTGAACCTAGTTGGTCCTCAGACAGAAGGTCTAGGGCGCGCTGGGTGAACCTAGTTGGTCCTCAGACAGAAGGTCTAGGGTGCGCTGGGTGAACCTAGTTGGTCCTCAGACAGAAGGTCTAGGGTGCGCTGGGTGAACCTAGTTGGTCCTCAGACAGAAGGTCTAGGGCGCGCTGGGTGAACCTAGTTGGTCCTCAGACAGAAGGTCTAGGGCGCGCTGGGTGAACCTAGTTGGTCCTCAGACAGAAGGTCTAGGGCGCGCTGGGTGAACCTAGTTGGTCCTCAGACAGAAGGTCTAGGGTGCGCTGGGGTGAACCTAGTTGGTCCTCAGACAGAAGGTCTAGGGCGCGCTGGGTGAACCTAGTTGGTCCTCAGACAGAAGGTCTAGGGTGCGCTGGGTGAACCTAGTTGGTCCTCAGACAGAAGGTCTAGGGCGCGCTGGGTGAACCTAGTTGGTCCT
The DNA here is from genome assembly GCF_021184085.1 of Oncorhynchus gorbuscha. Lineage (NCBI taxonomy): Eukaryota > Metazoa > Chordata > Actinopteri > Salmoniformes > Salmonidae > Oncorhynchus > Oncorhynchus gorbuscha. Next base: position 3,949,874 of record NC_060178.1, on the reverse strand, counting down.
CAGACAGAAGGTCTAGGGCACGCTGGGTGTTTGGACACCAGAGTTTAGACACACTGTGTTTGGGAAAAAGTCAATTTGAGTCCATAAGTAGTACAATCTGTGTCTTGTGTTTGTCCTCAGTGGGTGTGAGGGGGTTGTCAGAAGGGCTATCAGGGTGGCTGACAGGGGGGGTGAGAGCCGCTGGGCTTGTGGTTCTTCATTTGTCTGTTCTGCTGTGATGTCGACTCTATGGTCAGGGTCTGGTGTGGACTGTTCTGCTGTGGTGTCGAGACTTTTGTCAGGTGCTGAGGTGGGCTGTTCTGCTGGCTTCTCTGTGGGGGTGGCCACCTCTCTAGTGGGCCACCTCTTTACCCCCAACACCACTTTCCATCAATTTGTATAGCAGACCCTGTCTGAAAGTCATAAAATGATTTTTTTGAAATTAACAAAGCCTGAGAAGACGTTGCCTTTGTTTGTTTGTTTGTCAATTATCTCTCTCTGAAATAAACAATGTAACATGTACAGTAAACATTGCGCTCACCAAAGTTCCAAAGGAATAGAGACATTTCAAATGTCATATTATGTCTATATACAGTCATATTATATATTATATATATATATACAGTGTTGTAATGATGTGCAGATAGTTAAAGTATAAAAATATAAAATAAATAAGCATAAATATGGGTTGTATTTACAATGGTGTTTGTTCTTCACTGGTTGCCCTTTTCTTGTGGCAACAGGTCACAAATCTTGCTGCTGTGATGTCACACTGTGGAATTCCACCCAGTAGATATGGGAGTTGATCAAAATTGGATTTGTTTTCAAATTCTTTGTGGGTCTGTCTCTCTCTCTCTCTCTCCATTAAACCTTAATGATGGTTTCATCCCATGTGTGTGTTTAAACCCACAGCCCAACAACAGACATAGGTAAGGTATTTCTGTGCTCGATAGACGAACATACATGTGATTAAGGTGTCAGAGAGACGAGGACGAGTCCGAGGCTGCTGTGTTGTGAGTCAGTCGTGAATCAGAAGAAAGGGAATTATCGAAAACCTTAATTATTGAACCAGCTATGTAGTGTGTGTGTGTGTGTGTGTGTGTGTGTGTGTGTGTGTGTGTGTGACCCTGTGTGGTCCTCAGACAGTGGTGTGTGTGTGGGTGTGTGTGTGTGAAGGTGTAGGGTGTGTGTGTGAACCTAGTGTGTGTAGAAGTGTGTAGGTGTGTGTAGGTGTGTGTGTGTGTGTGTGTGTGTGTGTGTGTGTGTGTGTGTGTGTGTGTGTGTGTGTGTGTGTGTGTGTGTGTGTGTGTGTGTGTGTGTGTGTGTGTGTGTGTGTGTGTGTGTGTGTGTGTGTGTGTGTGTGTTGATGCTTGGCTCAAAACATGAATAATGCAGAGACACTTCAAACAGAACAAAGCAACGCAGTATACAACAACAACAACAACAACAACATTCTTTCATTAGTTCATTAGGGAAGACAAAATAACAGCCTGGATACGATTGGAAAAGTAGTGTACTATATAGGGAATAGGAAACCATTTGGGATCAGAATATATAGGGAATAGGGCTGTAGTATAAAGTAGTGCACTATATAGGGAATAGGGCTGTAGTATAAAGTAGTGCACTATATAGGGAATACGGCTGTAGTATAAAGTAGTGCACTATATAGGGAATAGGGCTGTAGTATAAAGTAGTGCACTATTTAGGTGCTGATAGGGCTCTGGTCTAAAGTAGTGCACTATATAGGGAATAGGGCTCTGGTCTAAAGTAGTGCACTATATTTGGAATAGGGCTGTAGTATAAAATGATTTTTTTGAAATTACTATATAGGAATAGGGCTGTAGTATAAAGTAGTGCACTATATAGGGAAATAAACTCTGGTCTTTACAGTAAACATACCACTATATTCCAGGGAATAGGGCTCTGGTCTAAATAGTCACTATATAGGGAATAGGGCTGCAGTATAAAGTAGTGCACTATATAGGGAATAGGGCTGTAGTATAAAGTAGTATAAACTAAATAAGCATAAATATGGCTGTATTATAAAGTAGTGCACTATATGGGAATAGGGCTGTAGTATAAAGTAGTGCACTATATAGGTCAAAATCGGCTGTGAGTATAAAGTAGTGCACTATATAGGGAATAGGGCTGTAGTATAAAGTAGTGCACTATTTGGGAATAGGGCTCTGGTCTAAAGTAATGACTATATAGGGAATAGGGCTGTAGTATAAAGTAGTGCACTATATAGGGAATAGGGCTGTAGTATAAAGTAGTGCACTATATGTGTGTGTTTAAACAGACATAGGTAAGGTATTTCTGTGCTCGAGGGAATAGGGGTCTAAAGTAGTGCACTATATAGGGAATAGGGGTCTAAAGTAGTGACTATATAGGGAATAGGGGTCTAATGTATTGAACACTATATAGGGAATAGGGCTGTAGTATAAAGTAGTGCACTATATAGGGAATAGGGCTGTAGTATAAAGTAGTGCACTATATAGGGAATAGGGCTGTAGTATAAAGTAGTGCACTATATAGGGAATACGGCTGTAGTATAAAGTAGTGCACTATATAGGGAATAGGGCTCTGGTCTAAAGTAGTGCACTATATAGGGAATAGGGCTGCAGTATAAAGTAGTGCACTATATAGGGAATAGGGCTGTAGTATAAAGTAGTGCACTATATAGGGAATAGGGCTGTAGTATAAAGTAGTGCACTATAATGCAGGAATAGGGCTGTAGTATAAAGTAGTGCACTATATAGGGAATACAACTGTAGTATAAACATTAGTGCACTATATAGGGAATAGGGCTGTAGTATAAAGTAGTGCACTATTTAGGGAATAGGGCTCTGGTCTAAAGTAGTGCACTATATAGGGAATAGGGCTGTAGTATAAAGTAGTGCACTATATAGGGAATAGGGCTGTAGTATAAAGTAGTGCACTATATAGGGAATAGGGGTCTAAAGTAGTGCACTATATAGGGAATAGGGGTCTAAAGTAGTGCACTATATAGGGAATAGGGGTCTAATGTAGTGCACTATATAGGGAATAGGGCTGTAGTATAAAGTAGTGCACTATATAGGGAATAGGGCTGTAGTATAAAGTAGTGCACTATATAGGGAATAGGGCTGTAGTATAAAGTAGTGCACTATATAGGGAATACGGCTGTAGTATAAAGTAGTGCACTATATAGGGAATAGGGCTCTGGTCTAAAGTAGTGCACTATATAGGGAATAGGGCTCTGGTCTAAAGTAGTGCACTATATAGGGAATAGGGCTCTGGTCTAAAGTAGTGCACTATATAGGGAATAGGGCTGTAGTATAAAGTAGTGCACTATATAGGGAATAGGGCTGTAGTATAAAGTAGTGCACTATATAGGGAATAGGGTTGTAGTATAAAGTAGTGCACTATATAGGGAATAGGGCTGTAGTATAAAGTAGTGCACTATATAGGGAATAGGGCTGTAGTATAAAGTAGTGCACTATATAGGGAATAGGGATCTAAAGTAGTGCACTATATAGGGAATAGGGGTCTAAAGTAGTGCACTATATAGGGAATAGGGGTCTAATGTAGTGCACTATATAGGGAATAGGGGTCTAAAGTAGTGCACTATATAGGGAATAGGGGTCTAAAGTAGTGAATAGGGAACCAATTCATGGATTGCATGTCATAATCAGATACTGAGCTGTGGATGTATATATATATATATTTTCATTTATGAACATTTCTTTCCCCCACGTGTGATTCTTTAAGTGTTTTGTCTTTTCAGAAGATTTGTTTTGCTATATACATGTCAAGAAGTTACAATTGAGGTTATATTTACAGCAAGGTTATATTTATGGTGGAGATGGAGAAGGACAGGACAGGGGGCAGTACGTTCCCCCATCATGGAGGGGAAGGACAGGGAGCAGTACATTCCCCCATCATGGAGGGGAAGGACAGGGGGCAGTACGTTCCCCCATCATGGAGGGGAAGGACAGGGGGCAGTACGTTCCCCCATCATGGAGGGGAAGGACAGGGAGCAGTACGTTCCCCCATCATGGAGGGGAAGGACAGGGAGCAGTACGGTCCCCCATCATGGAGGGGAAGGACAGGGAGCAGTACGTTCCCCCATCATGGAGGGGAAGGACAGGGAGCAGTACGTTCCCCCATCATGGAGGGGAAGGACAGGGAGCAGTACGTTCCCCCATCATGGAGGAGAAGGACAGGGAGCAGTACGGTCCCCCATCATGGAGGGGAAGGACAGGGAGCAGTACGTTCCCCCATCATGGAGGGAAGGACAGGGAGGGGAAGGACAGTACGTTCCCCCCATCATGGAGGGGAAGGACAGGGAGCAGTACGGTCCCCCATCATGGAGGGGAAGGACAGGGAGCAGTCCCCCATCATGGTCCCCCATCATGGAGGGGAAGGACAGGGAGCAGTACGTTCCCCCATCATGGAGGGAAGGACAGGGAGCAGTACGTTCCCCCATCATGGAGGAGAAGGACAGGGAGCAGTACGGTCCCCCATCATGGAGGGGAAGGACAGGGAGCAGTACGTTCCCCCATCATGGAGGGGAAGGACAGGGAGCAGTACGTTCCCCCATCATGGAGGGGAAGGACAGGGAGCAGTACGTTCCCCCATCATGGAGGAGAAGGACAGGGAGCAGTACGTTCCCCCATCATGGAGGGGAAGGACAGGGAGCAGTACGTTCCCCCATCATGGAGGGGAAGGACAGGGAGCAGTACGTTCCCCCATCATGGAGGAGAAGGACAGGACAGGGGGCAGTACGTTCCCCCATCATGGAGGAGAAGGACAGGACAGGGGGCAGTACGTTCCCCCATCATGGAGGAGAAGGACAGGACAGGGGGCAGTACGTTCCCCCATCATGGAGGAGAAGGACAGGACAGGGGGCAGTACGTTCCCCCATCATGGAGGAGAAGGACAGGACAGGGGGCAGTACGTTCCCCCATCATGGAGGAGAAGGACAGGACAGGGGGCAGTACAAACCCTTACCCTAACCCTAACCCTTACCCTAACCCTAACCCTAACCCTTACCCGAACCCTTACCCTAACCCTAACCCGAACCCTAACCTGAAACTTAGCCCTAACCCAAACCCTAGCCCTAACCCTTACCCGAACCCTAACCCTAACCCTAACCTAACCCTAACCCTAACCCTAACCCGAACCCTAACCCGAACCTTAGCCCTAACCCTTACCCTTACGCTAACCCTAACCCTAACCCTAAACCTTACCCTAGCCCTAACCCTTACCCTAACCCTTAGCCTTACCCTAACACTACCCCTAGCCCTAACCTGAACCCTAGCCCTAAACCTAACCCGAACCCTTACCCTAACCCTAACCCTTACCCTAGCCTTAACCCGGACCCGAACCCAAACCCTTACCCTGACCCTAACTTAATCCTAAAACCTAATTTTAATTTTGACTATAACCTTAATCCTAATTTAAACCCTGACCTTAACCTCGGCCTTAACCGCAGCAATCCCCACCCTAGCTCTAACCTTAACCCCGATGCTAAACTTAACCTCAGCCCTGACAATAACCTCAGATCTAATCCTGACCCTAAACATAATCCTAACCTTAACCCGACCTCAAGCCCTTATCCCTAATCCTGAACCTTGACCTAGATTCTGACTTGAATTCGAACCCAAGCCTTTAAAACTAACCCTAACCTTAAGCCTAACCCCTTGGACTCAAAACGTGGACATGAGGAATCCCTTCAGGCCTGATAGAGATTAACCAGCCTAACCCTAAACCGGATTCTTAAACTTGAACTCGGGCTCCATAAAGAGGTATCCTGAAGAGCCTGGTAATTAGGGAGCAGGTGTCGATGTATTGCCTGGGGGTTTATCCTCTTAGAGGAACATTTGAATTATTTCTGCTTTCCTTCCGGTATGAACCATAAACCGCTGCTCTTGGGGAATATCTCCTAATTTCCCGTAGAACAATTATGTATCGTTAGGAGCAATATAATTAGAGAACAGGTGCCCTAACCCTAACCCTAACCCACTTGGTCCTCTTGAAGGGCAATTTTTTCCTAACCCTAAACCGAACCCAAACCCTTACCCAAACCCTTACCCAAACCCTAACCCTTACCCTAACCCTTACCCTTACGCTAGCCCTAACTTGAATGATAATTGGGCTGTGTTCAAGGGGTACCATTGCCGAGTTGATGTGCAGAGATACCAGGTAATTGAGATCGATATGCAAATATAACTAGGAATAAAGTAACAGGCAAAAAGGGTCACTGAAGATTGGCTCATCGCGCTCTAGCGACCCCTTGTGGCGGGCCGGGAGCCTGCAAGATGACTTCAGTCGTCAGCTGAATGGTGTTCCCTCCGACACGTTGATGCTTCTGGGTTAAGCGAGCGGGTGTTAAGAAGCAACACGGCTTGGCGGTTTTTGTTTCAGAGGACGCACCACCACTCTCCGTTGGGGAGTTGCAGCGATGAGACAAGATTGGATCACAATTGGATATCACAGAATTGGGTAGAGAAAGGGGGTCAAATGACAATTTAATAAAAAAAAAAAAAAATGCTAGAATAGAATAGATAGATATACAGTGAGGAGAACAAGTATTTGATATACAGCCAATTTTGCAGGTTTTCCTACTTACAAAGCATGTAGAGGTCTGTAATTTTTTATCATAGGTACACTTCAACTGTGAGAGATGGAATCTAAAACAAAAACCAGAAAATCACATTGTATGATTCTTAAGTAATTCATTGGCATTTTATTGCATGACATAAGTATTTGATACATCAGAAAAGCAGAACTTAATATTTGGTACAGACACCTTTGTTTGCAATTACAGAGATCCTCTAACTGTCGTTAGAGTGTAGTATAACTGTAGTATAACTGTAGTATAACTGTAGTTAGAGTGTAGTATAACTGCAGTACACTGTAGTATAACTGAAGCTCGAGTGAAGTGTAACTGTAGTATAACTGTAGATTAACTGTAGCCAGAGTGCAGTATAACTGCAGTACACTCTAGTATAACTGTAGCTAGAGTGTAGTATAACTGCAGTACACTGTAGTGTAACTGTAGTTAGAGTGTAGTATAACTGTAGTTTAACTGTAGCCAGAGTGTAGTACAGCTGTAGTTTAACTGTAGCCAGAGTGCAGTATAACTGTAGTATAACTGTAGTATAACTGTAGACAGAGTGCAGTATAACTGCAGTACACTGTAGTATAACTGTAGCCAGAGTGCAGTATAACTGCAATACACTGTAGGATAACTGTAGTACACTGTAGGATAACTGTAGTTAGAGTGTAGTATAACTGCAGTACACTGTAGTATAACTGTAGTTAGAGTGTAGTATAACTGCAGTACACTGTAGTATAACTGTAGTTAGAGTGTAGTATAACTGCAGTACACTGTAGTATAACTGTAGTTAGAGTGTAGTATAACTGCAGTACACTGTAGTATAACTGTAGTTAGAGTGTAGTATACCTGCAGTACACTGTAGTATAACTGTAGTTAGAGTGTAGTATAACTGCAGTACACTGTAGTATAACTGTAGCCAGAGTGCAGTATAACTGCAGTACACTGTAGTATAACTGTAGCTAGAGGGTAGTATAACTGCAGTACACTGTAGTATAACTGTAGTTAGAGTGTAGTATACCTGCAGTACACTATAGTATAACTGTAGCCAGAGTGCAGTATAACTGCAGTACACTGTAGTATAGCTGTAGCTAGAGTGCAGTATACTGTAGTATAACTGTAGCTAGAGTGTAGTATAACTGCAGAATTCTGCAATTACTGTGTCCAAAGTACCACATTCGACTCTAGCTTGAAAACTGCGATCTTTTTATTTTATTTACTAAAATAGTCTGAGCTTCATGTGTCTCGGATCATGTTAATTTATAGCATTGTACCCAGAATGCAGTGCGATCTACACCACTAACGGCATACAATACCCCCCCCCGTGGGAATCGAACCCACATCCCTGGCAATGCCAGCTCTACCAACACATAGGACCTCATCTTGGCTCTCCGCTCTCGTTGCCTTGTAGAGAGCGAGCTCACGTTTCTTCACTCCAATCTGCTGCTACAGAATGTTATACGATCGTGGATGGATAAGACAGACAGTTTGAGAGACGGCTGGCTGTAGTGGAGATTTAATGAGTACTTAGGGGAATATCAGATGGGTCTTTCAGACAAGTCTCCTTCTGGTGCGTCATTTTAAATCACTTTCACGCAAACAAGGAAGTTCCCATCATGCTTTTGGGTTTGGCGGCTGTCATCCTGTGGCAGTGCCAGTCATTTCTCTAAGCCCGAAACGCGCGCACACACACACACACACACACACACACACACACACACACACACACACACACACACACACACACACACACACACACACACACACACACACACACACACACACACACACACACACACACACACACACACACACACACACACACACACACACACACACACACACACACACACACACACACACACACACACACACACACGTGTACACACATACACACACACACACACACACACACACACACGTGTACTGATCTGCCAATTAGTTACTGAATTATTAATCTTCCTCAAATATCAAACCTAACTTTTCTCATCCTTCTCACCCTCTCTCCTTCTCTCTCTCCTTCTCTCTCTCCTTCTCTCTCTCCCTCTCTCTCTCTCTCTCTCCTTCTCTCCCCTCTCTCCCCATATCCTTCCCTCTCTCCCTCTCTCTCCCTCCCTCCCCTTATCCTTCTCTCTCTCCCTCTCTTGCTCTCCCTCCCTCCCTCTCTCTCCTCTCTGTCCCTTTGTCTACCTCCCTCTCTCTCTATCCCTCTCTATCCCTCTCTCCATCTCTCTCTCCCTCTCTATCCCTCTATCCTGCTTTCCTTCTCTCTCTCTCTCTCTCTCTCTATCCCTCTATCCCGCTCTCTCTATCCCTCTCTCTCTCTCTCTCTATCCCTCTATCCCGCTCTCTCTATCCCTCTCTCTCTCTATCTATCCCGCTCTCCCTCTCTCTCTCTCTCTCTCTATCTATCCCGCTCTCCCTCTCTCTCTCTCTCTCTCTCTCTCTCTATCTATCCCGCTCTCCCTCTCTCTCTCTATCCCCCCCTCTCTCCTCTCTCTCTCTCTCTCTATCCCCCCTCTCTCTCTCTCTCTCTCTCTCTCTCTCTCTCTCTCTCTCTCTCTCTCTCTCTCTCTCTCTCTCTCTCTCTCTCTCTCTCTCTCTCTCTCTCTCTCTCTCTCTCCCTCTCTCCCTCTCTCTCTCTCTCTCTCTCTCTCTCTATCCCGCTCTCCCTCTAATATATAATAATAATATAATAATAATATATATGCCATTTAGCAGACGCTTTTATCCAAAGCGTTTATCCTCTCTCTCTATCCCTCTCTCTCTATCCCTCTATCCCTCTCTCTCTATCCCGCTCTCCCTCTCTCTCTCTCTCTATCTATGCCTTCTCTCTCTCTCTTTCTCTCCTCTCTTTCTCTCTCTCTCTCTCTCTCTCTCTCTCTCTCTCTCTCTCTCTCTCTCTCTCTCTCTCTCTCTCTCTCTCTCTCTCTCTCTATCCCGCTCTCCCTCTCTCTCTCTCTCTATCCCGCTCTCCCTCTCTCTTCTCTCTCTCTCTCTATCCCGCTCTCCCTCTAATATATAATAATAATATAATAATAATATATATCCATTTAGCTCATCTTTTATCTCCGTTTATCCTCTCTCTCTATCCCTCTCTCCCCTATCCCCTCTATCCCGCTCTCTCTATCCCGCTCTCCCTCTCTCTCTCTCTCTCTATCTATCCCGCTCTCAAATCAAATCAAATCAAATCAAATCAAATTTATTTATATAGCCCTTCGTACATCAGCTGATATCTCAAAGTGCTGTCTACCTCCCTCTCTCTCTATCCCTCTCTATCCCTCTCTCCATCTCTCTCTCCCTCTCTATCCCTCTATCCTGCTTTCCTTCTCTCTCTCTCTCTCTCTATCCCTCTATCCCGCTCTCTCTATCCCTCTCTCTCTCTCTCTCTATCCCTCTATCCCGCTCTCTCTATCCCTCTCTCTCTCTCTATCTATCCCGCTCTCCCTCTCTCTCTCTCTCTCTCTCTATCTATCCCGCTCTCCCTCTCTCTCTCTCTCTCTCTCTCTCTCTATCTATCCCGCTCTCCCTCTCTCTCTCTATCTATCCCCCTCTCTCTCTCTCTCTCTCTCTATCTATCCCCCTCTCTCTCTCTCTCTCTCTCTCTCTCTCTCTCTCTCTCTCTCTCTCTCTCTCTCTCTCTCTCTCTCTCTCTCTCCTCTCTCTCTCTCTCTCTCTCTCTCTATCCCGCTCTCCCTCTCTCTCTCTCTCTCTCTCTCTCTCTATCCCGCTCTCCCTCTAATATATAATAATAATATAATAATAATATATATGCCATTTAGCCCGACGCTTTTATCCAAAGCGTTTATCCTCTCTCTCTATCCCTCTCTCTCTATCCCTCTATCCCGCTCTCTCTATCCCGCTCTCCCTCTCTCTCTCTCTCTCCGCTCTATCCCGCTCTCTCTCTCTCTCTCTCTCTCTCTCTCTCTCTCTCTCTCTCTCTCTCTCTCTCTCTCTCTCTCTCTCTCTCTCTCTCTCTCTCTCTCCCTCTCTCTCTCTCTCTCTCTCTCTCTCTCTCTCCCCGCTCTCCCTCTCTCTCTCTCTCTATCCCGCTCTCCCTCTCTCTCTCTCTCTCTCTCTCTATCCCGCTCTCCCTCTAATATATAATAATAATATAATAATAATATATATGCCATTTAGCAGACGCTTTTATCCCCGTTTATCCTCTCTCTCTATCCCTCTCTCTCTATCCCTCTATCCCGCTCTCTCTATCCCGCTCTCCCTCTCTCTCTCTCTCTCTATCTATCCCGCTCTCAAATCAAATCAAATCAAATCAAATCAAATTTATTTATATAGCCCTTCGTACATCAG
>NC_060178.1:3919097-3924097 GCF_021184085.1 Oncorhynchus gorbuscha | reverse complement strand
TGGAGAGGTTAGGAACAGTTTGGGGGTCCCTGATGGAGAGGTTAGGAACAGTTGAGGGGGTCCCTGATGGAGAGGTTGGGAACAGTTGAGGGGAAATGTCTTTCCCCTGAACAAGAGGAGTTAACCCACTGTTCCCCTGAACAAGACAGTTAACCCACTGTTCCCTGAACAAGACAGTTAACCCACTGTTCCCCTGAACAAGTTGACAGTTAACCCACTGTTCCCTGGAACAAGACAGTTAAACCACTGTTCCCCTGAACAAGGCAGTTAACCCACTGTTCCCCGAACAAGACAGTTAACCCACTGTTCCCCTGAACAAGACAGTTAACCCACTGTTCCCCTGAACAAGGCAGTTAACCCACTGTTCCCCTGAACAAGACAGACAGTTAACCCACTGTTCCCCTGAACAAGGCAGTTAACCCACTGTTCCCCTGAACAAGACAGTTAACCCACTGTTCCCCTGAACAAGAAACACTGTTCCCCTGAACAAGACAGTTAACCCACTGTTCCCCTGAACAACACAGTTAACCCACTGTTCCCACTGTTCCCCGGAACAAGACAGTTAACCCACTGTTCCCCTGAACAAGACAGTTAACCCACTGTTCCCCTGAACAAGGCAGTTAACCCACTGTTCCCCTGAACAAGACAGTTAACCCACTGTTCCCCTGAACAAGGCAGTTAACCCACTGTTCCCCTGAACAAGACAGTTAACCCACTGTTCCCCTGAACAAAGCAATTAAACCACTGTTCCCCGGAACAAGACAGTTAACCCACTGTTCCACTGTAGGCCATCATTGTAAATAAGAATTTGATCTTAACTGACTTGCCTAGTTAAATAATGTATTATAGTGACAGGGCCAGTGGTCCCGTGTGGTCCAACACCAGTATTATAGTGACAGGGCCAGTGGTCCCGTGTGGTCCAACACCAGTATTATAGTGACAGGGCCAGTGGTCCCGTGTGGTCCAACACCAGTATTATAGTGACAGGGCCAGTGGTCCCGTGTGGTCCAACACCAGTATTATAGTGACAGGGCCAGTGGTCCCGTGTGGTCCAACACCAGTATTATAGTGACAGGGCCAGTGGTCCCGTGTGGTCCAACACCAGTATTATAGTGACAGGGCCAGTGGTCCCGTGTGGTCCAACACCAGTATTATAGTGACAGGGCCAGTGGTCCTGTGTGGTCCAACATCAGTATTATAGTGACAGGGCCAGTGGTCCAACACCAGTATTATAGTGACAGGGCCAGTGGTCCCGTGTGGTCCAACACCAGTATTATAGTGACAGGGCCAGTGGTCCCGTGTGGTCCAACACCAGTATTATAGTGACAGGGCCAGTGGTCCCGTGTGGTCCAACACCAGTATTATAGTGACAGGGCCAGTGGTCCCGTGTGGTCCAACACCAGTATTATAGTGACAGGGCCAGTGGTCCCGTGTGGTCCAACACCAGTATTATAGTGACAGGGCCAGTGGTCCCGTGTGGTCCAACACCAGTATTATAGTGACAGGGCCAGTGGTCCCGTGTGGTCCAACACCAGTATTATAGTGACAGGGCCAGTGGTCCCGTGTGGTCCAACACCAGTATTATAGTGACAGGGCCAGTGGTCCCGTGTGGTCCAACACCAGTATTATAGTGACAGGGCCAGTGGTCCCGTGTGGTCCAACACCAGTATTATAGTGACAGGGCCAGTGGTCCCGTGTGGTCCAACACCAGTATTATAGTGACAGGGCCAGTGGTCCCGTGTGGTCCAACACCAGTATTATAGTGACAGGGCCAGTGGTCCCGTATGGTCCAACACCAGTATTATAGTGACAGGGCCAACACCAGTATTATAGTGACAGGGCCAGTGGTCCCGTGTGGTCCAACACCAGTATTATAGTGACAGGGCCAGTGGTCCCGTGTGGTCCAACACCAGTATTATAGTGACAGGGCCAGTGGTCCTGTGTGGTCCAACATCAGTATTATAGTGACAGGGCCAGTGGTCCAACACCAGTATTATAGTGACAGGGCCAGTGGTCCCGTGTGGTCCAACACCAGTATTATAGTGACAGGGCCAGTGGTCCCGTGTGGTCCAACACCAGTATTATAGTGACAGGGCCAGTGGTCCCGTGTGGTCCAACACCAGTATTATAGTGACAGGGCCAGTGGTCCCGTGTGGTCCAACACCAGTATTATAGTGACAGGGCCAGTGGTTTGTTGTGGTCCAACACCAGTATTATAGTGACAGGGCCAGTGGTCCCGTGTGGTCCAACACCAGTATTATAGTGACAGGGCCAGTGGTTTGTTGTGGTCCAACACCAGTATTATAGTGACAGGGCCAGTGGTCCCGTGTGGTCCAACACCAGTATTATAGTGACAGGGCCAGTGGTCCCGTGTGGTCCACCTCTGTCATCACACACTGCTATTGTCACCTCTCCTCACACAATCACACTGCTATTGTCACCTCTATCATCACACAAACACACTGCTATTGTCACCTCTCATCACACAAACACACTGCTATTGTCACCTCTATCATCACACAAACACACTGCTATTGTCACCTCTCCTCACACAATCACACTGCTATTGTCACCTCTCATCACACAAACACACTGCTATTGTCACCTCTATCATCACACAAACACACTGCTATTGTCACCTCTATCATCACACAAACACACTGCTATTGTCACCTCTATCATCACACAAACACACTGCTATTGTCACCTCTATCATCACACAAACACACTGCTATTGTCACCTCTCCTCACACAATCACACTGCTATTGTCACCTCTCATCACACAAACACACTGCTATTGTCACCTCTATCATCACACAAACACACTGCTATTGTCACCTCTCCTCACACAATCACACTGCTATTGTCACCTCTCATCACACAAACACACTGCTATTGTCACCTCTCATCACACAATCACACTGCTATTGTCACCTCTCATCACACAAACACACTGCTATTGTCACCTCTCCTCACACAATCACACTGCTATTGTCACCTCTCATCACACAAACACACTGTGACGAACTGGCACAGTGTCACGCCCTGACCTTAGAGATCCTTTTTATGTCTCTATTTGGTTTGGTCAGGGAGTGAGGCAGTTAACCCACTGTTCCCAGGCCGTCATTGAAAATAAGAATTTGTTCTTAACTGACTTGCCTGGTTAAATAAAGGTAAAAAAAAAAAAAAAACCTACTCAGCCCTTATCCTCCACATACAATGCCCGTTCTGTCACATTCTGTTAAAGCCTGTAGTCCATCATCCAGTAGCAGAGGGAGGTGTTTATTCCTGGTCCTAAGCTTGGTGACGACTGTGGTGTTGAACGCCGAGCTGTAGACAATGAACAGCATTCTCACATAGTTGTTCCTCTTATCTAGGTGGGTGAGGGCAGTGTGGAGTGCAATTGAGATTGTGTCATCTATGGATCTATTGGGGTGGTATCTAATTTGGAGTGGGGTCTAGGGTGTCTGGGATGTTGATGTCTGCCATAATCAACCTTTCAAAGCAGATTACAGATGTTAGTCATTTTTATGTTATTTTTTATTTAACTAGGCAAGTCAGTTAAGAACAAATTCTTAATTTCAATGACGGCCTAGGAACAGTGGGTTAACTGGTCTAGGAACAGTGGGTTAACTGGTCTAGGAACAGTGGGTTAACTGGTCTAGGAACAGTGGGTTAACTGGTCTAGGAACAGTGGGTTAACTGGTCTAGGAACAGTAGGGTTAACTGGTCTAGGAACAGTGAGTTAACTGGCCTAGGAACAGTGGGTTAACTGGTCTAGGAACAGTGGGTTAACTGGTCTAGGAACAGTGGGTTAACTGGTCTAGGAACAGTGGGTTAACTGGTCTAGGAACAGTAGGGTTAACTGGTCTAGGAACAGTGGGTTAACTGGTCTAGGAACAGTGGGTTAACTGCTGTGTTGGGCATTCCCTGGCGAGCTCAGCACAACCCGGCGATTTCCTAGTGACAGGGGGCTCTTAAGGGGTGGTCAGAGGAGTGTTCAGGCAGGTGTATAGGAGTTGCCGTTGGTGCGCTTATCAGTTTGGTGCCATAGTAAAGTACTTTACTCCGTTACTCTCTCTCTGCATCTGATTCCTGCACACACACCTAGTCCCGCGTGACATGAAGACTGTTCAAGTGCCCTCGCCAATTTATTTTACATACACCTTTCGCCAAATACATTTCAACTCAGTTTTTCACAATTCCTGACATTTAATCCCAGTAAAAATTCCCTGTCTTAGGTCAGTTAGGATCAACACTTTATTTTAAGAATGTGAAATGTCAGAATAATAGTAGAGAGAATGATTTATTTCAGCTTTTATTTCTTTCATCACATTCCCAGTGGGTCAGAAGTTTACATACACTCAATTAGCATTGGTAGCATTGCCTTTAAATTGTTTAACTTGGGTCAAACGTTTCAGGTAGCCTTCCACAAGCTTCCCACAATAGGTTGGGTGAATTCTGGCCCATTCCTCCTGACAGAGCTGGTGTAACTGAGTCAGGTTTGTAGGCCTCCTTGCTCCCACACGCTTTTTTCAGTCCTGCCCACAAATTTTCTATAGGATTGAGGTCATGGGCTTTGTGATGGCCACTCCAATACCTTGACTTTGTTGTCCTAAAGCAATTTTGCCACAACTTTGGAAGTATGCTTGGGGTCATTTTCCATTTGGAAGACTCATTTGTAACCAAGCTTTAACTCACTGACTGATGTCTTGAGATGTTGCTTCAATAAATCCACATAATTTCCCTCCTCATGATGCCATCTATTTTGTGAAGTGCACCAGTCCCTCCTGCATCAAAGCATCCCCACAACGTGATGCTGCCACCCCCGTGCTTCACGGTTGGGATGGTGTTCTTCGGCTTGCAAAACTCAATTTGTCGTTGTTGTTCATTTTCTTAGGTTGTCTGCTTGAAATGTTTCGATTTGATGAGGAAGGTGAGAGGTCAAATATATGATTTAGGCTGACAAGTTTTCACCTTCACGGTTGCAGTGAAAAGT
>NC_060178.1:3836597-3909097 GCF_021184085.1 Oncorhynchus gorbuscha | reverse complement strand
ACACGGTGATCCGAGCTACCTCATTGGCCAGGAGGTAGTACCTATCGGTGCACTTGATTTGCTCTCTGGGCCTGCTGAATCAAGAGCACCTACTGCCAACAGCGCGACAAAAATATTTAAATAATAATAGAAACGCAAGACTTTATCCTTGTATTTTTTGTTTGGTGATGTTTGGTGATCGGCCGGTTGGTGACCACTGCTCTAAACTGTGGTGGGTGGTGTGTTATTGATGCTAGTTGACAGAAAGCTCTAGACTATTTTAGATCAAACTCACTGCTACTGATGGACAGTCTGGTGGCGGGGCCAGGTGTTAGTAGGAGAACCAGGTCACTGAGCCTCTGTTGTCTCTAGGAGAGAGCAGCTGTAGTTAGAATCAGTACTGTTGTCTCTAGGAGAGAGGAGCTGTAGTTAGAATCAGTACTGTTGTCTCTAGGAGAGAGCAGCTGTAGTTAGAATCAGTACTGTTGTCTCTAGGAGAGAGCAGCTGTAGTTAGAATCAGTACTGTTGTCTCTAGGAGAGAGGAGCTGTAGTTAGAATCAGTACTGTTGTCTCTAGGAGAGAGGAGCTGTAGTTAGAATCAGTACTGTTGTCTCTGTTGTCTCTAGGAGAGAGGAGCTGTAGTTAGAATCAGTACTGAGGTCTCTGTTGTCTCTAGGAGAGAGGAGCTGTAGTTAGAATCAGTACTGTTGTCTCTAGGAGAGAGCAGCTGCAGTTAGAATCAGTACTGTTGTCTCTAGGAGAGAGGAGCTGTAGTTAGAATCAGTACTGTTGTCTCTAGGAGAGAGGAGCTGTAGTTAGAATCAGTACTGTTGTCTCTAGGAGAGAGGAGCTGTAGTTAGAATCAGTACTGTTGTCTCTAGGAGAGAGGAGCTGTAGTTAGAATCAGTACTGAGGTCTCTGTTGTCTCTAGGAGAGAGGAGCTGTAGTTAGAATCAGTACTGTTGTCTCTAGGAGAGAGCAGCTGTAGTTAGAATCAGTACTGAGGTCTCTGTTGTCTCTAGGAGAGAGGAGCTGTAGTTAGAATCAGTACTGTTGTCTCTAGGAGAGAGCAGCTGTAGTTAGAATCAGTACTGTTGTCTCTAGGAGAGAGGAGCTGTAGTTAGAATCAGTACTGTTGTCTCTAGGAGAGAGGAGCTGTAGTTAGAATCAGTACTGTTGTCTCTAGGAGAGAGGAGCTGTAGTTAGAATCAGTACTGTTGTCTCTAAGAGAGAGGAGCTGTAGTTAGAATCAGTACTGTTGTCTCTAGGAGAGAGGAGCTGTAGTTAGAATCAGTACTGTTGTCTCTAGAAGAGAGGAGCTGTAGTTAGAATCAGTACTGTTGTCTCTAGGAGAGAGGAGCTGTAGTTAGAATCAGTACTGTTGTCTCTAGGAGAGAGCAGCTGTAGTTAGAATCAGTACTGAGGTCTCTGTTGTCTCTAGGAGAGAGGAGCTGTAGTTAGAATCAGTACTGTTGTCTCTAGGAGAGAGCAGCTGTAGTTAGAATCAGTACTGTTGTCTCTGTTGTCTCTAGGAGAGAGGAGCTGTAGTTAGAATCAGTACTGTTGTCTCTAGGAGAGAGGAGCTGTAGTTAGAATCAGTACTGTTGTCTCTAGGAGAGAGCAGCTGTAGTTAGAATCAGTACTGTTGTCTCTAGGAGAGAGGAGCTGTAGTTAGAATCAGTACTGTTGTCTCTAGGAGAGAGCAGCTGTAGTTAGAATCAGTACTGTTGTCTCTAGGAGAGAGGAGCTGTAGTTAGAATCAGTACTGAGGTCTCTGTTGTCTCTAGGAGAGAGGAGCTGTAGTTAGAATCAGTACTGTTGTCTCTATTGTCTCTAGGAGAGAGGAGCTGTAGTTAGAATCAATACTGTTGTCTCTGTTGCCTCTAGGAGAGAGGAGCTGTAGTTAGAATCAGTACTGTTGTCTCTAGGAGAGAGGAGCTGTAGTTAGAATCAGTACTGAGGTCTCTGTTGTCTCTAGGAGAGAGGAGCTGTAGTTAGAATCAGTACTGTTGTCTCTATTGTCTCTAGGAGAGAGGAGCTGTAGTTAGAATCAATACTGTTGTCTCTGTTGCCTCTAGGAGAGAGGAGCTGTAGTTAGAATCAGTACTGTTGTCTCTAGGAGAGAGGAGCTGTAGTTAGAATCAGTACTGTTGTCTCTAGGAGAGAGGAGCTGTAGTTAGAATCAGTACTGTTGTCTCTAGGAGAGAGGAGCTGTAGTTAGAATCAGTACTGAGGTCTCTGTTGTCTCTAGGAGAGAGGAGCTGTAGTTAGAATCAGTACTGTTGTCTCTAGGAGAGAGCAGATGTAGTTAGAATCAGTACTGTTGTCTCTAGGAGAGAGGAGCTGTAGTTAGAATCAGTACTGTTGTCTCTAGGAGAGAGGAGCTGTAGTTAGAATCAGTACTGTTGTCTCTAGGAGAGAGGAGCTGTAGTTAGAATCAGTACAGTTGTCTCTAGGAGAGAGGAGCTGTAGTTAGAATCAGTACTGTTGTCTCTAGGAGAGAGCAGCTGTAGTTAGAATCAGTACTGAGGTCTCTGTTGTCTCTAGGAGAGAGGAGCTGTAGTTAGAATCAGTACTGTTGTCTCTAGGAGAGAGCAGCTGTAGTTAGAATCAGTACTGTTGTCTCTAAGAGAGAGGAGCTGTAGTTAGAATCAGTACTGTCGTCTCTAGGAGAGAGGAGCTGTAGTTAGAATCAGTACTGTTGTCTCTAGGAGAGAGCAGCTGTAGTTAGAATCAGTACTGAGGTCTCTGTTGTCTCTAGGAGAGAGGAGCTGTAGTTAGAATCAGTACTGTTGTCTCTAGGAGAGAGCAGCTGTAGTTAGAATCAGTACTGTTGTCTCTGTTGTCTCTAGGAGAGAGGAGCTGTAGTTAGAATCAGTACTGTTGTCTCTAGGAGAGAGCAGCTGTAGTTAGAATCAGTACTGTTGTCTCTAGGAGAGAGGAGCTGTAGTTAGAATCAGTACTGTTGTCTCTAGGAGAGAGCAGCTGTAGTTAGAATCAGTACTGTTGTCTCTAGGAGAGAGGAGCTGTAGTTAGAATCAGTACTGAGGTCTCTGTTGTCTCTAGGAGAGAGGAGCTGTAGTTAGAATCAGTACTGTTGTCTCTGTTGTCTCTAGGAGAGAGGAGCTGTAGTTAGAATCAATACTGTTGTCTCTGTTGCCTCTAGGAGAGAGGAGCTGTAGTTAGAATCAGTACTGAGGTCTCTAGGAGAGAGGAGCTGTAGTTAGAATCAGTACTGTTGTCTGTAGGAGAGAGCAGCTGTAGTTAGAATCAGTACTGAGGTCTCTGTTGTCTCTAGGAGAGAGGAGCTGTAGTTAGAATCAGTACTGTTGTCTCTAAGAGAGAGGAGCTGTAGTTAGAATCAGTACTGTTGTCTCTAGGAGAGAGGAGCTGTAGATAGAATCAGTACTGTTGTCTCTGTTGTCTCTAGGAGAGAGGAGCTGTAGTTAGAATCAGTACTGTTGTCTCTAGGAGAGAGGAGCTGTAGTTAGAATCAGTACTGTTGTCTCTGTTGTCTCTAGGAGAGAGGAGCTGTAGTTAGAATCAGTACTGAGGTCTCTGTTGTCTCTAGGAGAGAGGAGCTGTAGTTAGAATCAGTACTGTTGTCTCTAGGAGAGAGGAGCTGTAGTTAGAATCAGTACTGTTGTCTCTAGGAGAGAGGAGCTGTAGTTAGAATCAGTACTGTTGTCTCTAGGAGAGAGGAGCTGTAGTTAGAATCAGTACTGTTGTCTCTAGGAGAGAGGAGCTGTAGTTAGAATCAGTACTGTTGTCTCTAAGCCGGTTGTTGGAAAAATGACTTGTGTCATGCACAAAGTAGATGTCCTAACTGACTTGCCAAAACTATAGGTCGTTATCAAGAAATGTGTGGAGTGGTTGAAAAACGAGTTTTAATGACTCCAACCTAAGTGTATGTAAACTTCGGACTTCAACTGTATATACAGTGTGGAGGAGCTAACGTGTGGAGGAGCTAACGGAGCTAGCTAGAGGAGCGAACGTGTGGAGGAGCTAATGGAGCCAGCTGGAGGAGCTAACGTGTGGAAGAGCGAACGTGTGGAGGAGCTAACGGAGCTAGCTGGAGGAGCTAACGTGTGGAGGAGCTAATGGAACTAGCTGGAGGAGCTAACGTGTGGAGGAGCTATTGGAGCTAGCTGGAGGAGCTAACGTGTGGAGGAGCTAACGGAGCTAGCTGGAGGAGCTAACTGGAGGAGCTAACGTGTGGAGGAGCTAACGGAGCTAGCTGGAGGAGCTAAGGTGTGGAGGAGCTAACAGAGCTAGCTGGAGGAGCTAACGTGTGGAGGAGCTAACGGAGCTAGCTGGAAGAGCTAACGTGTGGAGGAGCTAACGGAGCTAGCTGGAGGAGCTAACGTGTGTGAAGTCAACAGCTGGTGGAAGCACTTGTGTGCAGTCAATTCACCCTGGACAACAAGAGCTATATTACTGTGTGACAGGCAGGGAATAGGAAAGGGTGATGGAAGCTCTGAAATGACAGTAGGCCTATCTGAGAGGACATAATGAATGCTCCTCACAGTGTGAATGGAAGCTCTGAAATGACAGTAGGCCTATCTGAGAGGACATAATGAATGCTCCTCTCGGTGTGAATGGAAGCTCTGAAATGACAGTAGGCCTATCTGAGAGGACATAATGAATGCTCCTCACAGTGTGAATGGAAGCTCTGAAATGACAGTAGGCCTATCTGAGAGGACATAATGAATGCTCCTCTCGGTGTGAATGGAAGCTCTGAAATGACAGTAGGCCTATCTGAGAGGACATAATGAATGCTCCTCTCGGTGTGAATGGAAGCTCTGAAATGACATGCTGAAATCACAGCATCTAAAAAGGAGGCCTGAAATAGTCTAATAATAAAATCCTTATGGCCTCGCGAGAGATGTCTATAAGGTACTATATCTAAGGTACTATATGACACCTGTATATATATACAGTATATATATGTATGTGTGTGCAAAATCGGCAGTGTATCAAATACTTGTTCTCCCCACTGTATAAGGGGATAATATTACAGTATGTAGTTCTGAAAATATGAATTGTGATGCCTTTATACATAGCAGACAATCATACGACATCTACAAGTCTGTCCTACAATACTAGAACACCTCAGAGAATAAGGAATGTAAACACGTTGTAGTCACCTAGCAACACCCATCGCCCACACTACCGTATGTGAGCAGCGATAGAGTGTTTGCTAATTGTGTCATTTAGATCGCTAGACGTTGTACATTTTTGTCTATTGAGCGTTCCCACGGTCCTATTTTCTCCTAGCCTCGTAGGCTACCAAGTCATTGTGAAGTCATTACCGTATCATGTGAATGTAATGATGAACCATATTCCTGATTTAAAAACTCATTAGTCCTTTTTTAAACAAATCAACCACTTAACAAACTGGATTAGAGTGACAACAACGTTGATGGAGAGAGAGCGTTAGATCTGGGGCCAGGTTTTTCCAAAAGTAATCTGCTAGGACTTCCCTCATTCGGATAGTATTAAATGTTACAATTGAGTTTCTGATCCTCCGGATAGGGAAAGGATTTGGTTTTAAATCAATCTCACTTTTAATAAGGATTAAATGTTGTTTTGGATATTTATTTATTTTTAATCGAAAGGTTTGTGATTAGCAGTGTTGGGGTATCTACTCTGAAAATATAGTTTACCAAGCTACCAATTACTTCATACTGGGAGAGGTTAAACTACACTAAAGCTAACCTTAAGAAATATATAGTTTACATAAGTAAAGATACTTTGAAAAAGTAGGTCACTACATCTAAACTACTTTGTGAAAAATGATCATATGTAAATCTGAAAGGTAATAGACTACAAATTGCAAGAATAGATCCCCACCACGCTGATCCTCAACACTGGAGCCCCTCAGGGGTGCGTGCTCAGTCCCCTCCTGTGCTCCCTGTTCACCCATGACTGCGTGGCCAGGCACGACTCCAACACTATCATTAAGTTTGCAGATGACACAACAGTGGTAGGCCTGATCACCAACAACGACGAGACAGCCTACAGGGAGGAGGTCAGAGACCTGGCCGGGTGGTGCCAGAATAACAACCTATAACCTCAACATAATCAAGACAAAGGAGATGAGAGGGAGACGCCCCCACTCATTGACAGGGCTGTAGTGGAACAGGTTGAGAGCTTCAAGTTCCTTGGTGTCCACATCACCAACAAACTAACATGGTCCAAACACACCAAGACAGTCGTGAAGAGGGCACAATAAAACTTATTCCCGCTCGGGAGACTGAAAAGATTTGGCATGGGTCCTCAGATCCTTTTATACAGGTGTCTTTTATACAAGTAACGAGTTCAAACAGGTGCAGTTAATACAGGTAATGAGTGGAGAACAGGAGGGTTTCTTAAAGAAAAACTAACAGGTCTGTCAGAGCTGGAATTCTTACTGGTTGGTAGGTGATCAAATACTTATGTCATGCAATAAAATGCAAATTAATGACTTAAAAATCAAACAATGTGATAGTCTGGATTTTTGTTTTAGATTCCGTCTCTCACAGTTGAAGTGTATCATTTGATAAAAATTACAGACCTCTACATGCTTTGTAAGTAGGAAGACCTGCAAAATCGGCAGTGTGTCAAATACTTGTTCTCCCCACTGTATATAGCCTCTCTACTGTATATAGCCTCTCTACTGTATGTAGCCTCTCTACTGTATGTAGCCTCTCTACTGTATATAACCTCTCTACTGTTATAGCCTCTCTACTGTATGTAGCATCTCTACTGTATATAGCCTCTCTACTGTATATAGCCTCTCTACTGTATATAGCCTCTCTACTGTTATAGCCTCTCTACTGTAAATAGTCTCTCTACTGTGTATAGCCTCTCTACTGTATATAGCCTCTACTGTATATAGTCTCTCTACTGTATATAGCCTCTCTACTCTAAATAGCCTCTACTCTATATAGCCTCGCTACTGTATATAGCCTCTCTACTGTATATAACCTCTCTACTGTAAATAGCCTCTCTACTGTATATAGCCTCTCTACTGTATGTAGCCTCTCTACTGTATATAGCCTCTCTACTGTATGTAGCCTCTCTACTGTATATAGCCTCTCTACTGTAAATAGCCTCTACTCTATATAGCCTCGCTACTGTATATAGCCTCTCTACTGTAAATAGTCTCTCTGCTGTATATAGCCTCTCTACTGTATGTAGTCTCTCTACTGTATATAGCCTCTCTACTGTTATAGCCTCTCTACTGTATATAGCCTCTCTACTGTTATAGCCTCTCTACTGTATATAACCTCTCTACTGTAAATAGCCTCTCTACTGTATATAGCCTCTCTACTGTATATAGCCTCTCTACTGTATGTAGCCTCTCTACTATAGCCTCTCTACTGTATATAGCCTCTCTACTGTATGTAGCCTCTCTACTGTATATAGCCTCTCTACTGTATGTAGCCTCTCTACTGTATATAGCCTCTCTACTGTAAATAGCCTCTCTACTGTAAATAGTCTCTCTGCTGTATATAGCCTCTCTACTGTATGTAGTCTCTCTACTGTATATAGCCTCTCTACTGTTATAGCCTCTCTACTGTATATAGCCTCTCTACTGTTATAGCCTCTCTACTGTATATAACCTCTCTACTGTAAATAGCCTCTCTACTGTATATAGCCTCTCTACTGTATATAGCCTCTCTACTGTATGTAGCCTCTCTACTATAGCCTCTCTACTGTATATAGCCTCTCTACTGTATGTAGCCTCTCTACTGTATATAGCCTCTCTACTGTATGTAGCCTCTCTACTGTATATAGCCTCTCTACTGTAAATAGCCTCTACTCTATATAGCCTCGCTACTGTATATAGCCTCTCTACTGTAAATAGTCTCTCTGCTGTATATAGCCTCTCTACTGTATGTAGTCTCTCTACTGTATATAGCCTCTCTACTGTTATAGCCTCTCTACTGTATATAGCCTCTCTACTGTTATAGCCTCTCTACTGTATATAACCTCTCTACTGTATATAGCCTCTCTACTGTATGTAGCCTCACTACTGTATATAACCTCTCTACTGTATATAGCCTCTCTACTGTATATAGCCTCTCTACTGTATATAGCCTCTCTACTCTCTCTAACCTTTATTTAACTAGGCAAGTCAGTTAATAACAAATTATTATTTTCAACGACGGCCTACGACGACAGATTTTTACCTTGTCAGCTCTGGGATTTTATCAAGCAACCTTTCGGTTACTTTCCCAACGCTCCAACCACTAGGCTAGCTGCCTCCCTGATCTCCCTCCCTGGATAGGCGAGGCTAATGATCTCCCTCCTTGGGGAAGGTTAGGCTCCTGATCTCCCTCCTTGGGGAAGGTTAGGCTCCTGATCTCCCTCCTTGGGGAAGGTTAGGCTCCTGATCTCCCTCCTTGGGGAAGGTTAGGCTCCTGATCTCCCTCCTTGGGGAAGGTTAGGCTCCTGATCTCCCTCCTTGGGGAAGGTTAGGCTCCTGATCTCCCTCCTTGGGGAAGGTTAGGCTCCTGATCTCCCTCCTTGGGGAAGGTTAGGCTCCTCCCTCCTTGGGGATGGTTAGGCTCCTGATCTCCCTCCTTGGGGATGGTTAGGCTCCTGATCTCCCTCCTTGGGGATGGTTAGGCTCCTGATCTCCCTCCTTGGGGAAGGTTAGGCTCCTGATCTCCCTCCTTGGGGAAGGTTAGGCTCCTGATCTCCCTCCTTGGGGAAGGTTAGGCTCCTGATCTCCCTCCTTGGGGAAGGTTAGGCTCCTGATCTCCCTCCTTGGGGAAGGTTAGGCTCCTGATCTTCCTCCTTGGGGATGGTTAGGCTCCTGATCTCCCTCCTTGGGGATGGTTAGGCTCCTGATCTCCCTCCTTGGGGAAGGTTAGGCTCCTGATCTCCCTCCTTGGGGATGGTTAGGCTCCTGATCTCCCTCCTTGGGGAAGGTTAGGCTCAGGCCTATTGTCACATTTAATCAAATATTTTTTTTGTATTTGGGGTTTATTATGGATCCCCATTAGTTCCTGCCAAGGCAGCAGCTACTCTTCCTGGGGTTTATTATGGATCCCCATTAGTTCCTGCCAAGGCAGCAGCTACTCTTCCTGGGGTTTATTATGGATCCCCATTAGTTCCTGCCAAGGCAGCAGCTACTCTTCCTGGGGTTTATTATGGATCCCCATTAGTTCCTGCCAAGGCAGCAGCTACTCTTCCTGGGGTTTATTATGGATCCCCATTAGTTCCTGCCAAGGTAGCAGCTACTCTTCCTGGGGTTTATTATGGATCCCCATTAGTTCCTGCCAAGGCAGCAGCTACTCTTCCTGGGGTTTATTATGGATCCCCATTAGTTCCTGCCAAGGTAGCAGCTACTCTTCCTGGGGTTTATTATGGATCCCCATTAGTTCCTGCCAAGGCAGCAGCTACTCTTCCTGGGGTTTATTATGGATCCCCGTTAGTTCCTGCCAAGGCAGCAGCTACTCTTCCTGGGGTTTATTATGGATCCCCGTTAGTTCCTGCCAAGGCAGCAGCTACTCTTCCTGGGGTTTATTATGGATCCCCGTTAGTTCCTGCCAAGGCAGCAGCTACTCTTCCTGGGGTTTATTATGGATCCCCGTTAGTTCCTGCCAAGGCAGCAGCTACTCTTCCTGGGGTTTATTATGGATCCCCATTAGTTCCTGCCAAGGCAGCAACTACTCTTCCTGGGGTTTATTATGGATCCCCATTAGTTCCTGCCAAGGTAGCAGCTACTCTTCCTGGGGTTTATTATGGATCCCCATTAGTTCCTGCCAAGGCAGCAGCTACTCTTCCTGGGGTTTATTATGGATCCCCGTTAGTTCCTGCCAAGGCAGCAGCTACTCTTCCTGGGGTTTATTATGGATCCCCGTTAGTTCCTGCCAAGGCAGCAGCTACTCTTCCTGGGGTTTATTATGGATCCCCGTTAGTTCCTGCCAAGGCAGCAGCTACTCTTCCTGGGGTTTATTATGGATCCCCGTTAGTTCCTGCCAAGGCAGCAGCTACTCTTCCTGGGGTTTATTATGGATCCCCATTAGTTCCTGCCAAGGCAGCAACTACTCTTCCTGGGGTTTATTATGGATCCCCATTAGTTCCTGCCAAGGCAGCAGCTACTCTTCCTGGGGTTTATTATGGATCCCCATTAGTTCCTGCTAAGGCAGCAGCTACTCTTCCTGGGGTTTATTATGGATCCCCGTTAGTTCCTGCCAAGGCAGCAGCTACTCTTCCTGGGGTTTATTATGGATCCCCGTTAGTTCCTGCCAAGGCAGCAGCTACTCTTCCTGGGGTTTATTATGGATCCCTGTTAGTTCCTGCCAAGGCAGCAGCTACTCTTCCTGGGGTTTATTATGGATCCCCGTTAGTTCCTGCCAAGGCAGCAGCTACTCTTCCTGGGGTTTATTATGGATCCCCATTAGTTCCTGCCAAGACAGCAGCTACTCTTCCTGGGGTTTATTATGGATCCCCGTTAGTTCCTGCCAAGGCAGCAGCTACTCTTCCTGGGGTTTATTATGGATCCCCATTAGTTCCTGCCAAGGCAGCAGCTACTCTTCCTGGGGTTTATTATGGATCCCCATTAGTTCCTGCCAAGGCAGCAGCTACTCTTCCTGGGGTTTATTATGGATCCCCATTAGTTCCTGCCAAGGCAGCATCTACTCTTCCTGGGTTTATTATGGATCCCCATTAGTTCCTGCCAAGGGTCGAGCAAAATCAAGGCAGCTTACATAATTTTAAAAACACACTCACAGATTTTACAACACACTGTGTGCCCTCAGGCCCCTACTCCATCAATACCACATATCTACAGTACAAAATCCACCTGTACGTGTGTGTATAGTGCGTATGTTATTGTCTGTGTACGCATGTGTCTATGTTTGTGTTGCTTCACAGTCTGTCCAAGCTGTGTGCCAGTAGTTTAAACAGACAGCTGCTCGGTACATTCAACATGTCAATACCTCTCATAAATACAAGCAGTGATGAAGTCAATCTCTCCTCCACTTTGAGCCAGAAGAGATTAACATGGATATTATTAATGTTAGCTCTCTGTGTACATCCAAAGGCCAGCTGTGCTGCCCTGTTCTGAGCCCATTGCAATTTTCCTAAGTCCCTCTTTGTGGCACCTGACCACACGACTGAACAGTAGTCCAGGTGCAACAAAACTAAGGCCTGTAGGACCTGCCTTGTTGATAGTGTTGTTAAGAAGGTAGAAACTAGGGTCTGTAGGACCTGCCTTGTTGATAGTGTTGTTAAGTAGGTAGAAACTAGGGCCTGTAGGACCTGCCTTGTTGATAGTGTTGTTAAGAAGGTAGAAACTAGGGTCTGTAGGACCTGCCTTGTTGATAGTGTTGTTAAGAAGGTAGAAACTAGGGCCCGTAGGACCTGCGTTGTTGATAGTGTTGTTAAGAAGGTAGAAACTAGGGCCTGTAGGACCTGCGTTGTTGATAGTGTTGTTAAGAAGGTAGAAACTAGGGCCTGTAGGACCTGCCTTGTTGATAGTGCTGTTAAGAAGGTAGAAACTAGGGCCTGTAGGATCTGCCTTGTTGATTGTATTGTTAAGAAGGTAGAAACTAGGACCTGTAGGATCTGCCTTGTTGATAGTGTTGTTAAGAAGGTAGAAACTAAGGCCTGTAGGACCTAACTTGTTGATAGTGCTGTTAAGAAGGTAGAAACTAGGGCCTGTAGGACCTACTTTGTTGATAGAGAGCAGTGCTTTATCTTCTCTCCCCATCTTAGCTACTGTTGTATCAGTATGCTTTGACCAAGACAGTTTACAATCTAGGGTTACTCCAAGCAGTTTAGTCACCTCAACTTGCTCAACTTCCACATTTATTATAAGATGTAGCTAAGTTTAAAGGTTTAGTGAATCATTTGTCACAAATACAATGATTAAAGTTTTGGAAATATTTAGGACTAACATATTCCTTGCCACCCATTCTGAAACTGACTGCAACTCTTTGTTAAGTGTTGCAGTCATTTCAGCCACTGTAGTAGCTGACGTGTCTAGTGTTGAGTCATCAGTATACATAGACACACTGGATTTACTCAAAGCCAGCGGCATGACGTTAGTAAAGATTGAAGAAAGTAAGGGGCCTAGACAGCTGCCCTGGGGAATTCCTGATTCTACAAATGATTTTGTTGGAGAGGCTTCCATTAAAGAACACCCTCTGTGTTCTGTTAGACAGGTAACTGTTTATCCACATCATAGTAGGGGGTGTAAAGCCATAGCACAAACGTTTTTCCAGCAGCAGACTATGATCAATAATGTAAACAGCTGCACTGAAGTCTAACAAAACAGCCCCACAATCTTTTTAAGCATCAATTTCTCTCAGCCAATCATCCGTAATTTATGCTGAAGTAAGTGCTGTGCTTGTTGAATGTCGTCTATAAGCGTGCTGAAAGTCTGTTGTCAATTTATTCACTGCGAAATACCATTGTATCTGGTCAGACACATTTTTTTTTTTTACTAAGGGTTGCTAACAGGCTGATTGGTCGGCTATTTGAGTCAGTAAAGAGGGCTTTACTATTTACATGATCGATAATGTCAAAAGCCGCACTGAAGTCTAGCAAAACAGCCCACACAATCATTTTATCAGGATATCATCATCATCATCATCATCATTTTTCTCAGCCAATCATCAGTCATTTGTGTAAGTGCTGTCCTTGTTGAATGTCCCTATAAGTGGGCTGAAAGTCTGTCGTCAATTTTTTACTGTAAAATATATCTGGTCAAACACAATTCTTTACTAAGGGTTGGTAACAGGCTGATTGATCAGCTGTTTGAGCCAGTAATGGAGGCTTTACTATTCTTAGGTAGTGGAATAACTTTAGCTTCCCTCCAGGCCTGAGGGCCACACACTTTCTAGTAGGCTTAAAATAAAAAATGTGGCAATATCGTCCACTATTATCCTCAGTAATTTTCCATCCCGGTTGTCAAACCATGGCGGCTTGTCGTTGTTGACAGACAACAATAATTTTCTCACCCACTTTTTGTTGTTGTTGTGATGAATGAACCAATGAATGATGGAGCTGAGCCTTGGCTCCCAAAATGTAATATAATGTGCTCCAAAGCTTTTCAATATCTTTCTTCGTGTCATTTATCTTTATTTCATAGTGTTGTTTCTTCTTCTTTTTATTCAGTTTAGTCACATGATTTCTCAATTTGCAGTACCTCTGCCAATTGTTTGTGCAGCCAGACTTTACTTGCCATTCCTTTTGCCTCGTCACTCTCAACCAATTTTTCAATTCCTCATCAATCCACAGGGGATTTAACAGTTTTTACAGTCATTTTCTTAATGGGTACCTGCTTATTAGTAACTGGGATAAGGAAGTTCATAAATGTGTCAAGTGCAGCGTCTGGTTGCTCCTCATTACACACCACAGACCAGCAGCATCTGGTTGCTCCTCATTACACACTACAGACCAGCAGCGTCTGGTTGCTCCTCATTACACACCACAGACCAGCAGCGTCTGGTTGCTCCTCATTACACACCACAGACCAGCAGCGTCTGGTTGCTCCTCATTACACACCACAGACCAGCAGCGTCTGGTTGCTCCTCATTACACACCACAGACCAGCAGCGTCTGGTTGCTCCTCATTACACACCACAGACCAACAGCGTCTGGTTGCTCCTCATTACACACCACAGACCAGCAGCGTCTGGTTGCTCCTCATTACACACCACAGACCAACAGCGTCTGGTTGCTCCTCATTACACACCACAGACCAACAGCGTCTGGTTGCTCCTCATTACTCACCACAGACCAGCAGCGTCTGGTTGCTCCTCATTACACACCACAGACCAGCAGCGTCTGGTTGCTACTCATTACAGACCAACAAATGTTATTTACATCATCAACATAAGATTCACTACAAAACATATTGTATGACCTCTTATACACTATATTAGGCCCAGCCTGACCTCTTATACACTATATTAGGCCCAGCCTTTGGAACTGTGGTTTTCCTAGACATGGCTACTATATTGTGATCACTACATCCTATGGATTTGGATACTGCTTTAAAGCAAATGTCTGCAGCATTAGTAAAGATGTGATCAATACATATTGATGATTTAATTCCTGTGCTATTTGTAACTACCCTGATAAGTGGACTGATAACCTGAACCAAGTTACCTCTTTGTTCAAATCACATACATTTATCAAGCACATTACCCAGACACTGGCTGTTTGCACTAGGTGGTCTATTGCAGCTTCCCATCAGAATGGGCTTTAGGTTGAGGCAGATGAACCTGTAGCCAGATTACTTCAACAGTATTTAACATGAGATCCTCTCTAAGCTTTACAGGAATGTGGTTCTGAATATAAACAGCAGCACCTCCACCTTTGGCAGTTCTGTCTTTTCTGTAGATGTTATAACCTTGTATTGCTACCACTGTATCATCAAAGGTATTATCTAAGTGAGTTTCAGAGATGATCAGAATATGAATGTCATCTGTTACAAGCAAGCTATTGACTTTGTGACACTTCTTGAGAGATCACGTCATTTCCGGTCACAACTTGCAGACTTGTTTACGTGTTGCTGTGCGTTTTGTTGCCAACCTATTTTGCTACCTGACAACTTTACGTTTTTTACTTTTTAATTACCGTTTATATTTTTGTTTTTTCCCTCAACTTTTTCACTCCGGACGCTTTATCTGGACATGGTTCGTCATGACCTCCAACAGCCGAAGCTAAGTAGTAACATTAACATGATGCCTTCTAATTGCAGTCGCTGTACTCATAATATACAGGAGAACGATCGCCTTACGGCGAGGATAGCTGTGCTACAAGCCCAGCTTCAGACGCAATCGTTAGGCAAGGGTAATCTCAGTGTAGGAAAGGATGAAACAGCGTCTGTGCCACCAGTAAGTACAGATAGTAGTATAAATCCCCTGGCACAGTCCCCGCAGCCGGACAACTTTCTCACGGTTTCTGGAAGGAAATGCTGTAGGAAAGCTCAACCGGTGTCGCTCATTCAGCCGACAGAAACTTTCAACCGGTTTTCCCCATTAAGCAGCGATTCGGAGTCAGAGGCCGAGTCTTCTCTGGTCTCTACTCCTCCCGTTACGGGGTCTGAGACGCCGAAGCTTCCCACCATTAGCTCTGACAAATGGAAAACCCTAGTCATTGGCGACTCCATTACCTGCAGTATTAGACTTAAAACAAATCATCCAGCGATCATACACTGTTTACCAGGGGGCAAGGCTACCGACGTTAAGGCTAATCTGAAGATGGTGCTGGCTAAAGCTAAAACTGGCGACTGTAGAGAGTATAGATATATTGTTATCCACGTCGGCACCAACGATGTTAGGATGAAACAGTCAGAGATCACCATGCGCAACATAGCTTCTGCGTGTAAATAAGCTAGAAAGATGTGTCGGCATCGAGTAATTGTCTCTGGCCCCCTCCCAGTTAGGGGGAGTGATGAGCTCTACAGCAGAGTCTCACAACTCAATCGCTGGTTGAAAACTGTTTTCTGCCCCTCCCAAAAGATAGAATTTGTAGATAAGTGGCCCTCTTTCTGGGACTCACCCACAAACAGGACCAAGCTTGGCCTGCTGAGGAGTGACGGACTCCATCCTAGCTGGAGGGGTGCTCTCATCTTATCTGCTAACATAGACAGGGCTCTAACTCCTCTAGCTCCACAATGAAATAGGGTGCCGGCCAGGCAGCAGGCTGT
The DNA here is from genome assembly GCF_021184085.1 of Oncorhynchus gorbuscha. Taxonomy (NCBI): domain Eukaryota; kingdom Metazoa; phylum Chordata; class Actinopteri; order Salmoniformes; family Salmonidae; genus Oncorhynchus; species Oncorhynchus gorbuscha. The sequence goes on along the minus strand of NC_060178.1, from coordinate 3,893,456 downwards.
TAGCCAGCCTGCCAGTTTAGTGGAGTCTGCCACCAGCACAGTCAGTGTAGTCAGCTCAGCTATCACCATTGAAACCGTGTCTGTGCCTCGACCTAGGTTGGGCAAAACTAAACATGGCGGTGTTCGCCTTAGCAATCTCACTAGAATAAAGAACTCCTCCATTCCTGTCATTATTGAAAGAGATCATGATACCTCACATCTCAAAATAGGGCTACTTAATGTTAGATCCCTTACTTCAAAGGCAATTATAGTCAATGAACTAATCACTGATCATAATCTTGATGTGATTGGCCTGACTGAAACATGGCTTAAGCCTGATGAATTTACTGTGTTAAATGAGGCCTCACCTCCTGGCTACACTAGTGACCATATCCCCCGTGCATCCCGTAAAGGCGGAGGTGTTGCTAACATCTACGATAGCAAATTTCAATTTACATACAAAAAAAGACGTTTTCGTCTTTTGAGCTTCTAGTCATGAAATCTATGCAGCCTACTCAATCACTTTTTATAGCTACTGTTTACAGGCCTCCTGGGCCATATACAGTGTTCCTCATTGAGTTCCCTGAATTCTTATCGGACCTTGTAGTCATAGCAGATAATATTCTAATCTTTGGTGACTTTAATATTCACATGGAAAAGTCCACAGACCCACTCCACAAGGCTTTTGGAGCCATCATCGACTCAGTGGGTTTTGTCCAACATGTCTCTGGACCTACCCACTGTCACAGTCATACTCTGGACCTAGTTTTGTCCCATGAAATAAATGTTCTGGATATTAATGTTTTTCCTCATAATCCTGGACTATCGGACCACCATTTTATTACGTTTGCAATTGCAACAAATAATCTGCTCAGACCACAACCAAGGAACATCAAAAGTCGTGCTATAAATTCACAGACAACACAAAGATTCCTTCATGTCCTTCCAGACTCCCTCTGCCTACCCAAGGACGCCAGAGGACAAAAATCAGTTAACCACCCAACTGAGAAACTCAATTTAACCTTGCGCAATACCCTAGATGCAGTTGCACCCCTAAAAACTAAAAACATTTATCATAAGAAACTAGCTCCCTGGTACACAGAAAATACCCGAGCTCTGAAGCAAGCTTCCAGAAAATTGGAACGGAAATGGCGCCACACCAAACTGGAAGTCTTCCGACTAGCTTGGAAAGACAGTACCGTTCAGTACCCAAGAGCCCTTACTGCTGCTCGATCATCCTATTTTTCTAACTTAATTGAGGAAAATAAGAACAATCCGAAATTCCTTTTCAATACTGTCGCAAAGCTGACTAAAAAGCAGCATTCCTCAAGCGAGGATGACTTGCAGAGAGAAAAAAAAAAAAAAAAAAGAGAGAAAAAAAAAAAAAGAGCTGCTTCCTGTGCTTGGCCCTCCTATGTTGAACATAATAAACAGCTCTCTATCCACCGGATGTGTACCAAACTCACTAAAAGTGGCAGTAATAAAGCCTCTCTTGAAAGAGCCAAACCTTGACCCAGAAAATATAAAAAACTATCGGCCTATATCGAATCTTCCATTCCTCTCAATTTCTTTTGAAAAGGCTGTTGCGCAGCAACTCACTGCCTTCCTGAAGACAAACAATGTATACGAAACACTTCAGTCTGGTTTTAGACCCCATCATAACACTGAGACGGCACTTGTGAAGGTGGTAAATGACAAATCAATTGTAAATTTCGGTGTTCCTCAAGGTTCCGTTTTAGGACCACTATTGTTTTCACTATATATTTTACCTTTTGGGGATATCATTCGAAAACATAATGTTAACTTTCACTGCTAACTTTCACAGCTGTACATTTCAATGAAACATGGTGAAGCCCCAAAATTGCCCTCCCTGGAAGCATGTGTTTCAGACATAAGGAAGTGGATGGCTGCAAACTTTCTACTTTTAAACTCGGACAAAACAGAGATGCTTGTTCTAGGTCCCAAGAAACAAAGAGATCTTCTGAATCTGACAATTAATCGTCAATCAAATAAAACTGTGAAGGGCTTTGCCGTTACTCTGGACCCTGATCTCTCTTTTGAAGAATATATCAAGACTATTTCAAGGACAGCTTTTTTCCATCTTCGTAACATTGCAAAAATCAGAAACTTTCTGTCCAAAAATGATGCAGAAAAATGTATCCATTCTTTTGTCACTTCTAGGTTAGACTACTGCAATGCTCTACTTTCCGGCTACCTGGATAAAGCACTAAATACACTTCAGTTAGTGCTAAATACGGCTGGTAGAATCCTGACTAGAACCCCAAAATTTGATCATGTTACTCGTGCTAGCCTCCCTACACTGGCTTCCTGTCAAAGCAAGGGCTGATTTCAAGGTTTTACTGCTAACCTACAAAGCATTACATTACATTACACAGTGTCTCCTGACCCCTCCTGTCTCAGCCTCCAGTATTTATGCTGCAGTAGTTTATGTGTCGGGGGGCTGGGGTCAGTTTGTTATATCTGGAGTACTTCTCCTGTCCTATTCGGTGTCCTGTGTGAATTTAAGTGTGCTCTCTCTAATTCTCTCTTTCTTTCTCTCTCTCGGAGGACCTGAGCCCTAGAACCATGCCTCAGGACCACCTGGCCGTGCTGCTGCTTCAGTTTCAACTGTTCTGCCTTATTATTATTAGACCATGCTGGTCATTTATGAATATTTGAACATCTTGGCCATGTTCTGTTATAATCTCCACCTGGCACAGCCAGAAGAGGACTGGCCACCCTACATAGCCTGGTTCCTCTCTAGGTTTCTTCCTAGGTGTAGGCCTTTCTCAGGAGTTTTTCCTAGCCACCGTGCTTCTACACCTGCATTGCATGCTGTTTGGGATTTTAGGCTGGGTTTCTGTACAGCACTTTGAGATATAGGCTGATGTACGAAGGGCTATATAAATAAATTTGATTTGGATTTGATTTAAGCTATTTACGTATGTTAACGTGGGTTATTTTCAGCACTTTTCATCGGGGGGGCTTACTTGATTGTATTGCTTTACTGAGAAGCTTAGTAGAAGTAGATGTGCTCATGTTATTTATGTTAGTGCAGGGTAAGCTGCACACAGTGGACTTCCTCCTAAGATCACTCTCTATTGAAAGGCATGTGGGCGGTAGCCTGTGAAAGATTAGCCTGTGTACAATACTGCTCGATTTTCTCACAGACCAGTTCTTCTTCTCTCTACCTTGGAAATAACACACATATCCCACAGCCCTTTGCTTGTTGGTGAGAATCAAATCAAATTTGAACAATTGTGTTCAGTCATTCTCATATCTTAATGTGTTTCACTGTGTAGTTCCTAACCTACACCACAAATACCAGCAAAGCTACACTTGATCATATATATATATATATATATATGTAGCGAGAGATTCAAACTTTGATTTGAAAAGGCCTGATGTAGAAGTTTTAGTTTAGTTTAGTGTCAGTTGAAGAAGGACGACGTAACCACAATACTTTACAATGAATTCATGACCTTTTCATTATACATTATACATGACATTATGTGTGGTCCTGTGTAGCTCAGTTGGTAGAGCATGGCGCTTGTAATGCCAGGGTAGTGGGTTCGATCCCCGGACCACCCATATGTAGAATGTATGCACACATGACTGTAAGTCGCTTTGGATAAAAGTGTCTGCTAAATGGCATATATTATGTAAACATAGCCTATCAACTGAATACATTTTACTTATCATGTGGCTTTACGTAATACTCTATGCATGTTCCAACTGACACGAATGTTTCTGTTGCTCATTTGACTGTTTGAATACGTCACCGTATTCCAGTCGCCACTCGTAAGATTACATGAACAGAAAATGTTGATTTCATTCCCATCATGTTTGATCATTGAATTAATGAATTGCTTGTAGATAACAACAAGCACCACTTCAGCTTGTTAGTAAGTTTTCATGCCCCCCCCCATCCCCTATTGTTTAATCCAGACTCTCATTACCACGTGGTGCCTAACAGAACAGAGTGTTTGGACTGGAAAGGAAAGGCATTCTAAGATAATTAATGAAGCATCCATTCCGGGCAGCCCCCACTATTCACCGCCAGAGCAGTACCCCGGACCGAGGAGCAGACATTTTGTTAGTGCTTTTGACCCCCGCGTGGCCTTGATTGACAGCCTAGCTCTTGCGTAAACAGGGTTGAAACAACCCGACCAATAGCAATCGAGCGAGTAAGAGTGCTGCGCGGCGATTGGACGAGGAGCTAGTAAAGTCTGTGAAGGGAGCCCACGTGGGTCAGAGCCGCTGTAAATTGTGGAGCTCTGTGCGAGCTCAGGCATGCGAAAGCTTGTTAAAATGTCGTTCACGCAGATCAGATCTTGAACAATCATCCCGAGCTCAGCAACATCCAGATGTTGACATGTACACTCTGATCTATATGTTGTTAAGATGCTATGCATTTTAGTAAACAGCAATATAATAACCATATATCCATTAGGCCAGTATTTCGTTCTCAAACCGGGTTACTTGGCCCATCCACAGGGGTAATTGAGAGGACTCATGAGACCATAGGGCTTACTAATAAAAATGCACACGGAGAGGTACTTCAGGGTTATTTCTGGAAGAGCAAAATTCAGGTGGTAGATCAGTAACCGAAAAAAGATGAGGAACCATTGTGGCTAGGCATTTATTTTCTATATAGCCTATAAGGCTAATTACGTATTTCAGGGTTTGTAGCTCGATGAAGTGTAATAGAAATTCGTGAATGGTTCAATGATTATGATGAGACAACGCCTGCATAATCTTACCCACATGATGTTACCCCATTTACCCCCAAAAATGTACTATTACATGCATCAAAGGACATAGTTCGCACTTCGCAGGATAGCCTGGGTACCGGATGTTTAGCTCTCGTGCCACTCCTTTCAGACCCAGGCAACGAGCAGGCGCAGCCGAACTGTTTGTTCTGAACCGAGAGCACATATTTTTAAAATGTAGGCCTATGGCATATCGCAAATTCAAAAAATGCTTGCAAAAAAAAAAAAAAAAAAAGAGACTAAGCACATCTATAGAATATGCAGAGTAAGTATGTTGACTTAGTATTCTCCTAGTTACAATAACGTCGACAAAAAAATGTAGGACAGGGCGAAAAGGATGACGTCAGATATCATTTGTAGGTGCGTTCCATTTGACTGCACCGGCCAGAGATTTGGTCACCTGACAGGAGGAAACCGGTGAAAATAACATTTTATTTGTCACATGTGCTGAATGCAACGGGTGTAGATTTAACCGTGAAATGCTTGTTTAGGAACACTTCCCAACGATGCAGAGTTAAAAAGTAATGATACAAAGATTGATAGTAGAAAAAGAGGAATAAAATACACAAGAATGTGGAGCGATATACAGGAAGTACCAGATCAACATGGAGCGATATACAGGAAGTACCAGATCAATGTGGAGCTATATACAGGGAGTACCAGTACCAGGTCAATGTGGAGCTATATACAGGGAGTACCAGTACCAGGTCAATGTGGAGCTATATACAGGGAGTACCAGTACCAGATCAATGTGGAGCTATATACAGGGAGTACCAGTACCAGATCAACATGGAGCGATATACAGGAAGTACCAGATCAACATGGAGCGATATACAGGAAGTACCAGATCAATGTGGAGCTATATACAGGGAGTACCAGTACCAGGTCAATGTGGAGCTATATACAGGGAGTACCAGTACCAGGTCAATGTGGAGCTATATACAGGGAGTACCAGTACCAGATCAATGTGGAGCTATATACAGGGAGTACCAGTACCAGATCAATGTGGAGCTATATACAGGGAGTACCAGTACCAGATCAACGTGGAGCTATATACAGGAAGTACCAGTACCAGATCAATATGGAGCTATATACAGGGAGTACCAGTACCAGGTCAATGTGGAGCTATATACAGGGAGTACCAGTACCAGATCAATGTGGAGCTATATACAGGGAGTACCAGTACCAGGTCAATGTGGAGCTATATACAGGGAGTACCAGTACCAGATCAATGTAGAGCTATATACAGGGAGTACCAGATCAATGTGGAGCTGTATACAGGAAGTACCAGATCAATGTGGAGCTATATACAGGAAGTACCAGATCAATGTGGAGCTATATACAGGAAGTACCAGATCAATGTGGAGCTATATACAGGAAGTACCAGATCAACATGGAGCTATTTACAGGAAGTACTAGATCAATATGGAGCTATAAACAGGAAGTACTAGATCAATGTGGAGCTATATACAGGGAGTACCAGATCAATGTGGAGCTATATACAGGGAGTACCAGATCAATGTGGAGCTATATACAGGAAGTACCAGATCAACATGGAGCTATATACAGGAAGTACCAGATCAACATGGAGCTATATACAGGGAGTACCAGTTCCAGATCAATGTGGAGCTATATACAGGGAGTACCAGTACCAGATCAATGTGGAGCTATATACAGGGAGTACCAGATCAATATGGAGCTATATACAGGAAGTACCAGATCAATTTGGAGCTATATACAGGGAGTACCAGATCAATTTGGAGCTATATACAGGGAGTACCAGTTCCAGATCAATGTGGAGCTATATACAGGGAGTACCAGTGCCAGATCAATGTGGAGCTATATACAGGGAGTACCAGTGCCAGATCAATGTGGAGCTATATACAGGGAGTACCAGTGCCAGATCAATGTGGAGCTATATACAGGGAGTACCAGTGCCAGATCAATGTGGAGCTATATACAGGGAGTACCAGATCAATGTGGAGCTATATACAGGAAGTACCAGATCAATGTAGAGCTATATACAGGAAGTACCAGATCAATGTAGAGCTATATACAGGAAGTACCAGATCAATGTGGAGCTATATACAGGAAGTACCAGATTAATGTGGAGCTATATACAGGCAGTACCAGATTAATGTAGAGCTATATACAGGAAGTACCAGATCAATGTGGAGCTATATACAGGGAGTACCAGTACTAGATCATTGTGCAGAGGTACGAGGTATTTGAGGTAGATATGTACAAGGTATTTGAGGTAGATATGTACATGAAGGCAGGGTAAAGTGACTAGGCATCAGGGTAGATAATAATAAGGTATTTGAGGTAGATATGTACATGAAGACAGGGTAGATAATAATAAGTGAGATATGTACATGAAGACAGGGTAAAGTGACATCAGATAGATAATAATAAGATAGATAACATGAAGACAGGGTAAAGTGACATCAGGATAGATAATAATAAGGTGAGGTAGATATGTACATGAAGGCAGGGTAAAGTGACATCAGGGTAGATAATAATAAGGTGAGGTAGATATGTACATGAAGACAGGGTAAAGTGACATCAGGATAGATAATAATAAGGTGAGGTAGATATGTACATGAAGGCAGGGTAAAAAGACATCAGGATAGATAATAATAAGAGTAAAATAAATGACAGATTAGCAGCAGCATTTGACGAGTGTAAAAGTGTGTGTATGTTTGTGTTGTGTCAGTATGCATATGTGTGTGTATATAGTGTGTGTATATAGTGTGTGTATATAGCTTCGTGGTATATATATATATAACCCTCATGCATAAAGGCTGTGCAATATAGCGTTGGTGCAGATAGTCCGGGTAACCATTAAGTAACCAGTAATGAACTATAAAGCAGTATTATGTCTATCAGCTTTTAAATCCCTCGGAGGCTGTCCTTACCCTACGTCACTTTCATTTGAACAGACTCCTCTGACGAGAGAGAAAAGATCGCGTCCCAAAACGAACGCTCAAGTGGAAACCGAGGGCTCCCACGTGGGGACATCGTTCTCTGATAGGCCCCTGAGCCCATCAGAGAACTCTGGTTTAGCTCCCTGAGCCTATCAGAGAATTCAGAGCAAATCTGATTGGACAGACAGAGACGCGCTTTCACGTCCGTTTCAGCCCCGGTGCTGTAGAATGCCTGTGTGTGTGTGTGTGTGGCACCGACCCGGATCGGGGGTGGACAAAAAGGCTTGCTGTGGATAATCTGCGATATGTGACAATTATCGAAAAGGAGTAACTCTTGTTTAACCATGTTAGCTCCGTTTTCAAATTCAAGGGGGAAGACGTACATGAGAACATTACATTTGGATTAAAGCAGCAGCCATCTTCCCCCCCTCCACAAAAAAAAATACATTTAAAAAACGTCTCAAGTACAGTAAGTAAACTAGAGAAATCGTTTCGTCTTGAACCGAACCGTATTTCATGGGCTAACTTAGTCCTAGACCGAGAGAGAAGCAGGGTGCACCGGGAGAGGATGCCCGGTGTGGTCTGCGTTGATCCAGGAACCTTCTCGCCATCCCTTCTCTTCCCTTTGGGACGGATTTAAAAGCGGATTCGTGTACTTTTGACATCAAATCATCTTGAGTACTAAACACACAGGTAAGAAAGAGACTAGCGCTGGGTATACTAGCTAAACAAGGGGGTTTATACTTCCCGTTAAACCAGCCGTCGTTGCTGTATCAAGTTTGTGAAAGTGGAATTTCCAGCCATACTGTGGTTACGATCGGGACACACTGCTGCTGCTGGTGTGAAAACTAATGTGGCACTATCTCATGTTAATTAACTACTGTTGTTAGCTAGTTAATGATGATCATGTGTATGTTGTTGTTGTTGTTGTAATACATATCCTTTTAGCCTATGACAGTTTTTGCCCACTGATTATTTTTATCAGCCAGTTTGGGCTGAAATCTTCCTTCTCCTGTTTTCAACCAACAGATTAAATCGCGTCTTCAACGAAGGATTTTGAGGAGTTCTCCTCCTCCACCTCCTCCTCCACACCCCCCACCTCCACCTCCTCCTCCACACCCCCACCTCCTCCCCACCCCTCCTCCCCCTCCCCTCCACCTCCCCCTCCACCTCCTCCCCTTCCCCCGCCTCCACCACCTCCACCTCCTCCACCAACTCCCTGTCCACCACCTCCTCCTCCTCGGAGGAGACCAGCCAGACTCTGACCGTCTCTTCACCAGACGACCCGAAGCTGTCGCTTCTCCCATCCAAATAAACAAAGGGTCCATTTGAAGATGTATCCTCAGGGCCGACATCCCGTACGTTGTTGCCTCCTTTTTCTAATGTTTGATCCTTGTCTTTTTTTGAAAGGAGAGTCCTACAACAACTGAGTCTTGTTCTCGCTATCTGTCTTTTCAAAAGATTTTTCATCATAATGTTGCCTTGAACTGAAGCGACTGAAATATTATTGCTACACTCTTAATGTAGCTAGCTAGCTACATTAACAACAATATTAGCTATCATACTCGTATCAGAAGTCAAATTTGTGTGTGTCTAATGGTGTGATGTTGGAGAGATGATTGTTTACGTGCTTGGTTGTGTTCTAGAACGTTTCTGTCAGTGTTCTCTTGGTTGTGTTCTAGAACGTTTCTGTCAGTGTTCTCTTGGTTGTGTTCTAGAACGTTTCTGTCTGTGTTCTCTTGGTTGTGTTCTAGAACGTTTCTGTCTGTGTTCTCTTGGTTGTGTTCTAGAACGTTTCTGTCAGTGTTCTCTTGGTTGTGTTCTAGAACGTTTCTGTCTGTGTTCTCTTGGTTGTGTTCTAGAACGTTTCTGTCTGTGTTCTCTTGGTTGTGTTCTAGAACGTTTCTGTCAGTGTTCTCTTGGTTGTGTTCTAGAACGTTTCTGTCAGTGTTCTCTTGGTTGTGTTCTAGAACGTTTCTGTCAGTGTTCTCTTGGTTGTGTTCTAGAACGTTTCTGTCAGTGTTCTCTTGGTTGTGTTCTAGAACGTTTCTGTCAGTGTTCTCTTGGTTGTGTTCTAGAACGTTTGTGTCAGTGTTCTCTTGGTTGTGTTCTAGAACGTTTCTGTCAGTGTTCTCTTGGGTCTGTTGGTTGAGCTCTAGAACCTTCTCCTCCAGTCTCTGTTTGTCTGTTCTCAGACCTGAACTTTCATTACAAACTTGTATTCCCACATAAACAAAACCAAAGTGGCATCTGCTTTTTGACTTCCAGAGGTAAAGAAAGAAAGTGTTTTAGACCAAACCTCTCTTCTCTGGCACTGTCAACCCATCTATCCATGCGAAGTAAAACGCTGTGAATGTGATGGTGTTTATGCTCGGCATTACAAGAGTTGCACGTCTGGAGCTGCTTGTAAAAATGTAAAAAAAAAAAAAAATCTCACTCCCTCCTTTTGTCAGAACGCTACTGTTGGCATAGCTACCGCAGTAGCTAGGAGTGTAATGTTAAATGGACCCGTAGACAAACACTCATTATAATCTGGAACACAAATAATAGCTAGATCTATGAATGAAATCCTGTGTTCACATAGTGTTGCGGAGGAGAAGTCCAGATCTAGGATCAGTTTTGCCTTTCATTATAAATTATATTACATGGACTGGGGGGTCTGATACTAGATCTGAGACACTTCAGCACTGTCCCAGAGTGCCAAACAGCAGACAGGGTGGAATACATATTTTATGACTCCTGTCCATCCGATGTGAAATACTGATGCCCCATTTAATCTACGAGACACTGTGACACAGGCTGACCAATCTAGTGTCAAAAATACACATGTCCTGTCCTAATGATGGGCTGAAATAAACACCTGTCCTAAAGATGGGCTGAAATAAACACCTGTCCTAAAGATGGGCTGAAATAAACACCTGTCCTAAAGATGGCTGAAATAAACACCTGTCCTAAAGATGGGCTGAAATACACACCTGTCCTAAAGATGGGCTGAAATAAACACCTGTCCTAATGATGGGCTGAAATAAACACCTGCCCTAAAGATGGGCTTAAATAAACACCTGTCCTAATGATGGGCTGAAATAAACACCTGTCCTAAAGATGTGCTGAAATATAGACATGCCCTAATGATGGGCTTAAATATACACCTGTCCTAATGATGGGCTGATATATACACCTGTCCTAATGATGGTCTGATATATATACACCTGTCCTAATGATGGTCTGATATATACTCCTGTCCTAATGATGGGCTGATATATACACCTGTCCTAATGATGGGCTGATATATACTCCTGTCCTAATGATGGGCTGATATATACACCTGTCCTAATGATGGTCTGATATATATACACCTGTCCTAATGATGGTCTGATATATATACTCCTGTCCTAATGATGGGCTGATATACACCTGTCCTAATGATGGTCTGATATATATACACCTGTCCTAATGATGGTCTGATATATACTCCTGTCCTAATGATGGTGTGATATTTACACCTGTCCTAATGATGTGCTGATATATATACACCTGTCCTAATGATGGTCTGATATACACCTGTCCTAATGATGGTGTGATATTTACACCTGTCCTAATGATGTGCTGATATATACACACCTGTACTAATGATGTACTGATATATATATACACCTGTCCTAATGATGGTGTGATATTTACACCTGTCCTAATGATGTGCTGATATATACACACCTGTACTAATGATGTACTGATATATATATATATACACCTGTCCTAATGATGTGCTGATATATATACACCTGTCCTAATGATGGTCGGATATATATATATACACCTGTCCTAATGACTGGCTGAAATACAGACCACTGTCCTAATGATGGTCTGATATATATATATACACCTGTCCTAATGACGTACTGATATATATATATATACACCTGTCCTAATGATGTGCTGATATATACACACCTGTCCTAATGATGGTCTGATATATATATATACACCTGTCCTAATGATGGTCTGATATATAAATATACACCTGTCCTAATGACGGGCTGAAATACAGACCCCTGTCCTAATGACGGGCTGAATATAGCCTATTGAAGATTACACTTGTATTTGTTGCGTGTGCATCATATCTCTCTAATGACCTGACCATGTGATGTTCTCCTCTTGTTTCAGGCACCTGGACATGGTCAGCCGAGTCAGCCTGGGTTCAAGTTCACCGTAGCAGAGTCCTGCGACAGGATCAAGGACGAGTTTCAGTTCCTGCAGGCCCAGTATCACAGGTGACTAGTCAGTTCCTGCAGGCCCAGTATCACAGGTGACTAGTCAGTTCCTGCAGGCCCAGTATCACAGGTGACTAGTCAGTTCCTGCAGGCCCAGTATCACAGGTAACTAGTCAGTTCCTGCAGGCCCAGTATCACAGGTAACTAGTCAGTTCCTGCAGGCCCAGTATCACAGGTAACTAGTCAGTTCCTGCAGGCCCAGTATCACAGGTAACTAGTCAGTTCCTGCAGGCCCAGTATCACAGGTAACTAGTCAGTTCCTGCAGGCCCAGTATCACAGGTAACTAGTCAGTTCCTGCAGGCCCAGTATCACAGGTAACTAGTCAGTTCCTGCAGGCCCAGTATCACAGGTAACTAGTCAGTTCCTGCAGGCCCAGTATCACAGGTAACTAGTCAGTTCCTGCAGGCCCAGTATCACAGGTAACTAGTCAGTTCCTGCAGGCCCAGTATCACAGGTAACTAGTCAGTTCCTGCAGGCCCAGTATCACAGGTAACTAGTCAGTTCCTGCAGGCCCAGTATCACAGGTAACTAGTCAGTTCCTGCAGGCCCAGTATCACAGGTAACTAGTCAGTTCCTGCAGGCCCAGTATCACAGGTAACTAGTCAGTTCCTGCAGGCCCAGTATCACAGGTAACTAGTCAGTTCCTGCAGGCCCAGTATCACAGGTAACTAGTCAGTTCCTGCAGGCCCAGTATCTCAGGTAACTAGTCAGTTCCTGCAGGCCCAGTATCACCGGTAACTAACTAGTCAGTTCCTGCAGGCCCAGTATCACAGGTAACTAGTCAGTTCCTGCAGGCCCAGTATCACAGGTAACTAGTCAGTTCCTGCAGGCCCAGTATCACAGGTAACTAGTCAGTTCCTGCAGGCCCAGTATCACAGGTAACTAGTCAGTTCCTGCAGGCCCAGTATCACAGGTAACTAGTCAGTTCCTGCAGGCCCAGTATCACAGGTAACTAGTCAGTTCCTGCAGGCCCAGTATCACAGGTAACTAGTCAGTTCCTGCAGGCCCAGTATCACAGGTAACTAGTCAGTTCCTGCAGGCCCAGTATCACAGGTAACTAGGTTCCTGCAGGCCCAGTATCACAGGTAACTAGTCAGTTCCTGCAGGCCCAGTATCACAGGTAACTAGTCAGTTCCTGCAGGCCCAGTATCACAGGTAACTAGTCAGTTCCTGCAGGCCCAGTATCACAGGTAACTAGTCAGTTCCTGCAGGCCCAGTATCACAGGTAACTAGTCAGTTCCTGCAGGCCCAGTATCAGGTAACTAGTCAGTTCCTGCAGGCCCAGTATCACAGGTAACTAGTCAGTTCCTGCAGGCCCAGTATCAACAGGTTCCTGCAGGCCCAGTATCACAGGTAACTAGTCAGTTCCTGCAGGCCCAGTATCACAGGTAACTAGTCAGTTCCTGTAGGCCCAGTATCACAGGTAACTAGTCAGTTCCTGCAGGCCCAGTATCACAGGTAACTAGTCAGTTCCTGCAGGCCCAGTATCACAGTTAACTAGTCAGTTCCTGCAGGCCCAGTATCACAGTTAACTAGTCACATATAAGCCTATTTCATTGCAATATGGTAGCCTTTCCAGGGCGTTTGCAGTACGACCATTCTACCAGCAGATCTAAATATTTTCAGCTGCGCCCTGGAATTAAAATTTAGGAGCACCAAGTGTGCCTTTAGAAACACATCACCCAGATGATTTACAGCACAGTACGCCCCCCCCCCACGCCTCGCCCTCCCGAATGGAGATTCACCACCGTCATGCCTCATTACTACAAAGAAAAACGTCTTATTACCTAAAACATATTTTTTCATTGTGCTCCTAAATGTATTTTGTGTACTCCCGAAATTGTTCAACTTATAAAATAAAAAATAAAATAAATAGTCGGCATAGAGTTTTGCGTGAAACTGAATTCTCTACGTTTGTGATTTCCTTTTAGATGCTCGTCCATCAGTATGGAAAAGCTTGGAGATGGTTTAAAAGCCCAAATCTTCACTGTGGTAATAGTCTCTTACAGACACGGAACGAGATCTGATTTGAACAGAGCGCTTCATATTATATTATTATATTATATTCATATTACCTGGCTCTACTTTTATTATTTGCAAACTCATCTAAATCAGGAGAGTTAATTAGCCCTGTGTTTGACCGCTCAATGTTGCTGCTGTTTTCAGAAAATTAAGGTGCTGAAGTTGACAAATGCAACAATGTGGTAAAGTGTTTTCAAACTAGACTGACAGTGATTTATTGAAGAGGCAGATCGTCCTTAATGGGACCCTATTGCCTATGTAGTGCACTACTTTAGACCAGAGCCCTATTGTCTATGTAGTGCACTACTTTAGACCAGAGCCCTATTGTCTATGTAGTGCACTACTTTAGCCAGAGCCCTATTCCCTATATAGTGCACTACTTTAGACTAGAGCCCTATTGCCTATGTAGTGCACTACTTTAGACCAGAGCCCTATTGCCTATATAGTACACTACTTTAGACCAGAGCCCTATTCCCTATATAGTGCACTACTTTAGACCAGAGCCCTATTGCCTATGTAGTGCACTACTTTAGACCAGAGCCCTATTGCCTATGTAGTGCACTACTTTAGACCAGAGCCCTATTCCCTATATAGTGCACTACTTTAGACCAGAGCCCTATTGCCTATGTAGTGCACTACTTTAGACCAGAGCCCTATTCCCTATATAGTGCACTACTTTAGACCAGAGCCCTATTGCCTATGTAGTGCACTACTTTAGACCAGAGCCCTATTCCCTATGTAGTGCACTACTTTAGACCAGAGCCCTATTGCCTATGTAGTGCACTACTTTAGACCAGAGCCCTATTCCCTATATAGTGCACTACTTTAGACCAGAGCCCTATTCCCTATATAGTACACTACTTTAGACCAGAACCCTATAGAACCCTATTCCCTATATAGTACACTACTTTAGACCAGAGAGACGCCTGTAAATTGACACCTTGTCTCCCTGTTTAAAGTCTTAAGGTGGAGTACGACAAGCTGTCCAATGAGAAGACAGAGATGCAACGTCACTATGTCATGGTAAGAGAACAAGAGGAGATCATTAAGATTCTGAATGAACAGGCTTGTTGATGAGGCATTATCTTCACCCTCTGGGTTTCATGTACCTTTCTGTGCTTCGTGTGTGTGTGTGTGTGTGTGTGTGTGTGTGTGTGTGTGTGTGTGTGTGTGTGTGTGTGTGTGTGTGTGTGTGTGTGTGTGTGTGTGTGTGTGTGTGTGTGTGGTGTCTCATACCTCAGATCAAAAGTTATTTGTTGCCGAATACAACAGGTGTTGACTTTACTGTGAAATGCTGACTTACAAGCCCTTAAACAATGTGTGGGGGTACCGGTACAGAGTCAATGTGGAGGCTATATACAGGGGGTACCGGTACAGAGTCAATGTGGAGGCTATAGACAGGGGGTACCGGTACAGAGTCAATGTGGTGGCTATATACAGGGGGTACCGGTACAGAGTCAATGTGGAGGCTATATACAGGGGGTACCGGTACAGAGTCAATGTGGAGGCTATATACAGGGGGTACCGGTACAGAGTCAATGTGGAGGCTATATACAGGGGGTGTGAGTCAATGTGGAGGCTATATACAGGGGGTACCGGTACAGAGTCAATATGGAGGCTATATACAGGGGACCGGTACAGAGTCAATGTGGAGGCTATATACAGGGGGTACCGGTACAGAGTCAATGTGGAGGCTATATACAGGGGGTACCGACAGAGTCAATGTGGAGGCTATATACAGGGGGTACCGGTACAGAGTCAATGTGGAGGCTATATACAGGGGTACCGGTCAGAGTCAATGTGGAGGCTATATACAGGGGGTACCGGTACAGAGTCAATGTGGAGGCTATATACAGGGGGTACCGGTACAGAGTCAATGTGGAGGCTATATACAGGGGGTACCGGTACAGAGTCAATGTGGAGGCTATATACAGGGGGTACCGGTAGAGTCAATGTGGAGGCTATATACAGGGGGTACCGGTACAGAGTCAATGGGAGGCTATATACAGGGGGTACAGACAGAGTCAATGTGGAGGCTATATACAGGGGGTACCGGTACAGAGTCAATGTGGAGGCTATATACAGGGGGTACCGGTACAGAGTCAATGTGGAGGCTATATACAGGGGGTACCGGTACAGAGTCAATGTGGAGGCTATATACAGGGGTACTGGTACAGAGTCAATGTGGAGGCTATATACAGGGGTACCGGTACAGAGTCAATGTGGAGGCTATATACAGGGGGTACCGGAGTCAATGTGGAGGCTATATACAGGGGGTACCGGTACAGAGTCAATGTGGAGGCTATATACAGGGGAGTCAATGTGGAGGCTATATACGGTACAGAGTCAATGTGGAGGCTATATACAGGGGGTACCGGTACAGAGTCAATGTGGAGGCTATATACAGGGGGTAACAGTACAGAGTCAATGTGTGGGGGACTCAGGTTAGTCGAGGTAATTCAGTTAATATATACTTGTAGGTAGAGTTATTAAAGTAACTATGCATAGATTATAAACAGAGAGTAGCAGCAGTGTAGAAGAGGGTCTGGGTAGTCCTTTGATTAGCTCTTCAGGAGTGTTATGGCTTGTGGTAGACGCTGTTAAGAAACCGGTCTCGCCGGTACCGCCCGGTAGCTGGTTGATAGGGGTGTGTGTTGTGCCTGTGGTTGATACAGTTGAAGTCAGAAGTTTACATACATTAAAACTCGTTTTTCAACCACTCCACACATTTCTTGTTAACAAACTATAGTTTTGGGAAGTCGGTAATATAATAGGACATCTACTTTGTGCATGACACAAGTAATTTTTCCAACAAATGTTTACAGACAGATTATTTCACTAATAATTCACTGTATCACAATTCCAGGGGGTCAGACGTTCACATACACTAAGTTGACTGCCTTTAAACAGCTTGGAAAATTCCAGAAAATTATGTCATGTCTTTAGAAGCTTCTGATAGGCTAATTGACATCATCATTTGAGTCAATTGGAGGTGTAACCTGTGGATGTATTTCAAGGCCTGCCTTCAAACTCAGTGACTCTTTGCTTGACATCATGGGACAAGCAAAAGACCTCAAAAAATCAATTGTAGACCTCCACAAGTCTGGTTCATCCTTGGGAGCAATGTCCAAACGGCTGAAGGTACCACGATCATCTGTACAAACAATAGCACACAAGTATAAACACCATGGGACCACGCAGCCGTCATACCGCTCAGGAAGGAGACGCGTTCTGTCTCCTAGAGATGAATGTACTTTAGTGAGAAAAGTGCACATCAATCTCAGAACAACAGCAAAGGACCTTGTGAAGATGCTGGAGGAAACGGGTACAAAAGTATCTATATCCACAGTAAAACGAGTCCTATATCGACGTAACATGAAAGTCCGCTCAGCAAGGAAGAAACCACTGCTCCAAAACCGCCATAAAAAAGCCAGACTACGGGTTGCAACTGCACATGGGGACAAACATCGTACTTTTTTGAGAAATGTCCTCTGGTCTGATGAAACAAAAATAGAACTGTTTGGCCATAATGACAATCATTATGTTTGGAGGACAAAGGGGGAGGCTTTGCAACCCGAAGAACACCATCCCAACCGTGAAGCACGGGGGTGGCAGCATCATGTTGTGGGAGTGCTTTGCTGCAGGAGGGACTGGTGCACTTCACAAAATAGATGGCATCATGAGGAAGGAAAATGTTGTGGATATATTGAAGGAACATCTCAAGACATCAGACAGGAAGTTAAAGCTTGGTCACAAATGAGTCTTCCACATGGGCAATGACCCCAAGCATACTTCCAAAGTTGTGGAAAAATGGCTTAAGGACAACAAAGTCAAGCTATTGGAGTGGCCATCACAAAGCCCTGACCTCAATCCTGTAGAAAATGTGTGGGCAGAACTGAAAAAGCGTGTGCGAGCAAGGAGGCCTACAAACCTGACTCAGTTACACCAGCTCTGTCAGGAGGAATGGGCCAAAATTCACACAACTTATTGTGGGAAGCTTGTGGAAGGCTACTGAGTGGCTGGGATATACTCCATACTTCTGAGTGGCTGGGATATACTCCATACTTCTGAGTGGCTGGGATATACTCCATACTACTGAGTGGCTGGGATATACTCCATACTACTGAGTGGCTGGGATATACTCCATACTACTGAGTGGCTGGGATATACTCCATACTACTGAGTGGCTGGGATATACTCCATACTACTGAGTGGCTGGGATATACTCCATACTACTGAATGGCTGGGATATACTCCATACTACTGAGTGGCTGGGATATACTCCATACTACTGAGTGGCTGGGATATACTCCATACTACTGTGGAGGACTTCATTGCTGGAACAATGCTGGGTGAAAAAGCCCAAATAAACTACACACACACACACACACACACACACACACACACACACACACACACACACACACACACACACACACACACACACACACACACACACACACACACACACACACACACACACACACACACACACACACACACACACACACACACACACACACACACACACACACACACACACACACACACACACACACACACACACACACACACACAGAAGATCACACACACACACAGAAGAACACACACACACACACACAGAAGATCACACACACACACCTAGAAGATCACACACACACACCTAGAAGATCACATACACACACATCTAGAAGATCACACACACACACACATCTAGAAGATCACACACACACTCACATCTAGAAGAACACACACACTCACATCTAGAAGAACACACACACGTCTAGAAGAACACACACACGTCTAGAAGAACACACACACACACACACACACACACACACACACACACACACACACACACACACACACACACACACACACACACACACACACACACACACACACACACACACACACACACACACACACACACACACACACACACACACACACACACACACACGTCTAGAAGAACACACAGAAATGTCTATTTGCTCAGTTGAACTATGTTGCTCTGTTCTCCTCTGATACCTCAGGCAGGTGTGTGAGTGACATGTAATCCATCGAGACCACAGGCAGCGGCGGTCAGAGACTCGGGGGCAGAAATGGATTTCCTGTGTGTGTGTGTGTGTGTGTGTGTGTGTGTGTGTGTGTGTGTGTGTGTGTGTGTGTGTGTGTGTGTGTGTGTGTGTGTGTGTGTGTGTGTGTGTGTGTGTGTGTGTGTGTGTGTGTGTGTGTGCAATTACTTTGAGAAGCTCAATGTACTATTCAGTCCATTAGCTTCTTCCAAAATGACCTTTGAACCAAGACGAGACGAGGAGAGAGCTGGTATGTCTGATAGCAGATCAGAGAGACACTGGCCCTCCCCGGTGTAACCGGATTCCTGAGACGGGTTGTGCCCCAAATGACAACCTATTCCCTATATAGTGCACTACTGTATGGGCAGTAGAGTGCCATTTCCCCTGTCAAAAGTAGTGCACTACTCTGTAGGCCATAGGGTACCATTTCAGTTGGAGATAGACAGCACTGTGCAGGGCTAAATGTAGGTGCTACTGCTGCCTCTCTTTCTCCACATTTATATTGTATATATTTATATTGTTTTAATCCTCGTTCTGTTCTGTTGTTTTAATCCTCATCCTGTTGTTTTAATCCTCATTCTGTTGTTTTAATCCTCATCCTGTTCTGTTGTTTTAATCCTCATCCTGTTCTGTTGTTTTAATCCTCATCCCTGTTCTGTTGTTTTAATCCTCATCCTGTTGTTTTAATCCTCATCCTGTTGTTTTAATCCTCATCCTGTTGTTTTAATCCTCATCCTGTTGTTTTAATCCTCATCCTGTTGTTTTAATCCTCATCCTGTTGTTTTAATCCTCATCCTGTTCTGTTGTTTTAATCCTCATCCTGTTCTGTTGTTTTAATCCTCATCCTGTTCTGTTGTTTTAATCCTCATCCTGTTCTGTTGTTTTAATCCTCATCCTGTTCTGTTTTAATCCTCATTCCTGTTGTTTTAATCCTCATTCCTGTTGTTTTAATCCTCATTCTGTTGTTTTAATCCTCATCCCTGTTCTGTTGTTTTAATCCTCATCCTGTTGTTTTAATCCTCATCCTGTTGTTTTAATATAATAATAATATAATATAATAATAATATAATAATAATATAATAATATATAATAATATATGCCATTTAGCAGACGCTTTTATCCAAAGCGACTTACAGTCATGTGTGCATACATTCTACGTATGGGTGGTCCCGGGAATCGAACTCACTACCCTGGCGTTACAAGCGCCATGCTCTACCAAGTGAGCTACCAACCTCATCCTCATCCTGTTCTGTTGTTTTAATCCTCATCCTGTTGTTTTAATCCTCATCCCTGTTCTGTTCTGCTATTGGTTTAGGCTCCTTCCCTGCTCTGCTATTGGTTTAGGCTCCTTCCCTGCTCTGCTATTGGTTTAGGCTCCTTCCCTGCTCTGCTATTGGTTTAGGCTCCTTCCCTGCTCTGCTATTGGTTTAGGTCCGTTAACACACCGTATTAACTATCAGCAGGCTGTTGGTTATCCGTTAATACAGGAGGTGTAAAGGCCCAATGCACTAATTTGGGCAATTTTTGTCTTTCTTTTTTTACACTGTCGATCAAACGTTTAACAACACCTACTCATTCAAGTTTGTTTTTTCTATATTTTTTAAAACTATTTTCTACATTGTAGACTAATTGTGAAGACGACAAAAAGTATGAAATAACACATATGGAATCATAAACTAATCAAAATATATTTTATATTTGAGATTCTTCAAAGTAGCCATCCCTTTGCCTTGATGACAGCTTTGCACACTCTTGGCATTCTCTCAACCAGCTTCATGAGGTAGTCACCTGGAATGCATTTCAATTAACAGGTGTGCCTTCAGTTAATTTGTGGAATTTCTTTCCTTCTTAATGCGTGTGAGCCAATCAGTTGTGTTGTGACAAGGTAGGGGTGGAATATACAGAGGACAGCCCATATTTGGTAAAAGACCAAGTCCATATTTTGGCAAGAACAGCTCAAATAAGCAAAGAGAAACAACAGTCCATCATTACTTTAAGACATGAAGGTCAATCAATACGGAAAATTAAGAACTTTGAATGTTTCTTCAGGTGCAGTCGTAAAAACCGTCAAGGGCTTTGATGAAACATGGTGTGCTGTAGGGAATATGTCTCCATCTGTAGGGAATATGTCTCCATCTGTAGGGAATATGTCTCCATCTGTAGTGACTGTAGTGAATATGGTTCCATCTGTAGTGACTGTAGTGAATATGGTTCCATCTGTAGTGACTGTAGTGAATATGGTTCCATCTGTAGTGACTGTAGTGAATATGGTTCCATCTGTAGGGAATATGGTTCCATCTGTAGTGACTGTAGGGAATATGTCTCCATCTGTAGGGAATATGGTTCCATCTGTAGTGAATATGGTTCCATCTGTAGTGAATATGTCTCCATCTGTAGGGAATATGGTTCCATCTGTAGTGAATATGGTTCCATCTGTAGGGAATATGTCTCCATCTGTAGGGAATATGGGTCCATCTGTAGTGAATATGGTTCCATCTGTAGTGAATATGTCTCCATCTGTAGGGAATATGTCTCCATCTGTAGGGAATATGTCTCCATCTGTAGGGAATATGTCTCCATCTGTAGTGACTGTAGTGAATATGGTTCCATCTGTAGTGACTGTAGGGAATATGGTTCCATCTGTAGTGACTGTAGTGAATATGGTTCCATCTGTAGTGACTGTAGTGAATATGGTTCCATCTGTAGGGAATATGGTTCCATCTGTAGTGACTGTAGGGAATATGTCTCCATCTGTAGGGAATATGGTTCCATCTGTAGTGAATATGGTTCCATCTGTAGTGAATATGTCTCCATCTGTAGGGAATATGGTTCCATCTGTAGTGAATATGGTTCCATCTGTAGGGAATATGTCTCCATCTGTAGGGAATATGGTTCCATCTGTAGTGAATATTGTTCCATCTGTAGTGAATATGTCTCCATCTGTAGTGAATATGTCTCCATCTGTAGGGAATATGTCTCCATCTGTAGGGAATATGTCTCCATCTGTAGTGACTGTAGTGAATATGGTTCCATCTGTAGTGACTGTAGGGAATATGGTTCCATCTGTAGTGACTGTAGTGAATATGGTTCCATCTGTAGTGACTGTAGTGAATATGGTTCCATCTGTAGTGACTGTAGTGAATATGGTTCCATCTGTAGTGACTGTAGGGAATATGGTGTTATTTCGTATCGTTTTAGTTAAAATAATCTTGTGGTCAAAATAATCATGACATTTCTTTCTCTTCTGTTGCAGTATTACGAGATGTCCTATGGTCTCAACATAGAGATGCAGAAACAGGTATGTCACCATCACTACCACTCCTCCTCTGTGATGGTCTGCCAGGGATTACGGTGCAGTAACAATGCATAGTCACTGCACTGTATGCTGGGTAAAATGGTCTGTTGATTTGGCTGTACAGAGCCTTCTGACAGTATTCACACCACCCTTGAGTTTTTCCACATTTTGTTGTTAGTCTGAATTTGAAAATGTATTCCGTTTAGATGTTGTGTTACTGGTCTACTCACACAATACCACATAATGACATCACAATACCCTACAATGACATCACAATACCCTACAATGACATCACAATACCCTATAATGACATCACAATACCCCATAGTGACATCACAATACCCCATAGTGACATCACAATACCCTATAATGACATCACAATACCCTATAATGACATCACAATACCCTATAATGACATCACAATACCCCATAGTGACATCACAATACCCCATACTGTCAAAGTGGAATTATGTTTTTAGACATTTTTACAAAATTCATAAAAAATGAAAAGCTGAAATGTCTTGAGTCAATAAGTATTCAAACCCAGCGTCATGTCAAAACTAAATCAGTTCAGGAGTAAAACATTTACTGAACAAATAATAACGTAATAAGTCGCATGGACTCACTCTGTGTGCAATAATAGTGTTTAACATGATTTATGAATGTCAACCTGATCTCTGTATCCCACACATACAATTATCAGTCGAGCAGTGAATTTCAAACACAGATTCAACCACAAAGACCAGGGAGGTTTTCCAATGCCTCAAAGAAGGGCACCGATTGGTAGATGGGTTAAAAAACTAAAAAGCAGACATTGAATATCCCTTTGATCATGGTGAAGTTATTAATTACACTTTGGATGGTGTATCAATACACCCAGTCACTACAAAGATACAGGCGTCCTTCCGAACTCAGTTGCCGGAGAGGAAGGAAACCACTCAGGGATTTCACCATGAGGCCAATGATGACTATAAACCAGTTACAGAGTTTAATGGCTGTGAGAGGAGATAACTTGAGGATGGATCAACAACATTGTAGTTACTCCACAATACCAACCTAAAGGACAGAGTGAAAGATGGAATGTAAAGAATAAACATTTTCCAAAACTTGCATCCTTGTTTGCCACGTGGCACTAATGTAAAACTGCAAAACATGTGGAAATGAACTCTTTGTCCAGAATACAAAAATACACAACCCATCACTGATCATCTGGTTCTGTCTGCTGGTTCTGTCTGCTGGTTCTGTCTGCTGGTTCTGTCTGCTGGTTCTGTCTGCTGGTTCTGTCTGCTTTCCAACAGACACTGGGAGACACATTCACCTTTCGGCATGACACCAAAACCACAAAACCAAATATACACTGGAGTTGCTTCCAACAGACACTGGGCGTCACTGCTATGGGCGTCACTGCCATGGGCGTCACTGCCATGAGCTACTTGCTATGGGCGTCACTGCTATGGGCGTCACTGCCATGGGCGTCACTGCCATGAGCTACTTGCTATGGGCGTCACTGCTATGGGCGTCACTGCCATGGGCGTCACTGCTATGGGCGTCACTGCTATGAGCTACTTGCTATGGGCGTCACTGCCATGAGCTACTTGCTATGGGCGTCACTGCTATGAGCTACTTGCTATGGGCGTCACTGCCATGAGCTACTTGCTATGGGCGTCACTGCTATGGGCGTCACTGCTATGGGCGTCACTGCCATGAGCTACTTGCTATGGGCGTCACTGCTATGGGCGTCACTGCTATGGGCGTCACTGCTATGAGCTACTTGCTATGGGCGTCACTGCCATGAGCTACCTGCTATGGCCGTCACTGCCATGAGCTACTTGCTATGGGCATCACTGCTATGGGCGTCACTGCTATGGGCGTCACTGCCATGAGCTACTTGCTATGGGCGTCACTGCTATGAGCTATTAGCTATGGGTGTCACTGCTATGAGCTACTTGCTATGGGCGTCACTGCTATGAGCTACTTGCTATGGGCGTCACTGCTATGGGCGTCACTGCTATGAGCTACTTGCTATGGGCGTCACTGCTATGGGCGTCACTGCTATGGGCGTCACTGCTATGGGCGTCACTGCTATGAGCTACTTGCTATGGGCGTCACTGCTATGGGCGTCACTGCTATGGGCGTCACTGCTATGGGCGTCACTGCTATGAGCTACTTGCTATGGGCGTACCTGCTATGGGCGTCACTGCTATGAGCTACCTGCTATGGGCGTCACTGCTATGAGCTACTTGCTATGGGCGTACCTGCTATGGGCGTCACTGCTATGAGCTACTTGCTATGGGCGTCACTGCTATGGGCGTGACTGCTATGAGCTACTTGCAATGTGCGTCACTGCTATGAGCTACTTGCTATGGGCGTCACTGCTATGAGCTACTTGCTATGGGCGTCACTGCTATGGGCGTCACTGCTATGAGCTACTTGCTATGGGCGTCACTGCTATGGGCGTCACTGCTATGGGCATCACTGCTATGGGCGTCACTGCTATGAGCTACTTGCTATGGGCGTCACTGCTACTAGCTACTTGCTATGGGCGTCACTGCTATGGGCGTCACTGCTATGAGCTACTTGCTATGGGCGTCACTGCTATGAGCTACTTGCTATGGGCGTCACTGATATGGGCGTCACTGCTATGAGCTACTTGCTATGGGCGTCACTGTTATGAGCTACTTGCTATGGGCGTCACTGATATGAGCTACTTGCTATGGGCGTCACTGATATGGGCGTCACTGCTATGAGCTACTTGCTATGGGCGTCACTGCTATGAGCTACTTGCTATGGGCGTCACTGCTATGGGCTACTTGCTATGGGCGTCACTGCTATGGGCTACTTGCTATGGGCGTCACTGATATGGGCGTCACTGCTATGAGCTACTTGCTATGGGCGTCACTGCCATGAGCTACTTGCTATGAGCGTCACTGCTATGGGCGTCACTGCTATGAGCTACTTGCTATGGGCGTCACTGCCATGAGCTACTTGCTATGGGCGTCACTGCCATGAGCTACTTGCTATGGGCGTCACTGCTATGAGCTACTTGCTATGGGCGTCACTGCTATGGGCGTCACTGCTATGGGCGTCACTGCTATGGGCATCACTGCTATGAGCTACTTGCTATGGGCGTCACTGCCATGAGCTACTTGCTACGTGCGTCACTGTCATGAGCTACCTGCTATGGGCGTCACTGCTATGGGCGTCACTGCTATGGGCGTCACTGCCATGAGCTACTTGCTATGGGCGTCACTGCTATGAGCTACTTGCTATGGGCGTCACTGCTATGAGCTACTTGCTATGGGCGTCACTGCTATGGGCGTCACTGCTATGGGCATCACTGCTATGGGCGTCACTGCTATGGGCGTCACTGCTATGAGCTACTTGCTATGGGCGTCACTGCCATGAGCTACTTGCTATGGGCGTCACTGCCATGAGCTACTTGCTATGGGCGTCACTGCCATGAGCTACTTGCTATGGGCGTCACTGCCATGAGCTACTTGCTATGGGCGTCACTGCTATGGGCGTACCTGCTATGGGCGTCACTGCTATGGGCGTCACTGCTATGAGCTACTTGCTATGGGCGTCACTGCTATGAGCTACTTGCTATGGGCGTCACTGCTATGAGCTACTTGCTATGGGCGTCACTGCTATGGGCGTCACTGCTATGGGCGTCACTGCCATGAGCTACTTGCTATGGGCGTCACTGCTATGAGCTACTTGCTATGGGCGTCACTGCTATGAGCTACTTGCTATGGGCGTCACTGCTATGAGCTACTTGCTATGGGCGTCACTGCTATGGGCGTCACTGCTATGAGCTACTTGCTATGGGCGTCACTGCTATGGGCGTCACTGCTATGGGCGTCACTGCTATGAGCTACTTGCTATGGGCGTACCTGCTATGGGCGTCACTGCTATGAGCTACTTGCTATGGGCGTCACTGCTATGAGCTACTTGCTATGGGCGTACCTGCTATGGGCGTCACTGCTATGAGCTACTTGCTATGGGCGTCACTGCTATGAGCTACTTGCTATGGGCGTCACTGCTATGAGCTACTTGCTATGGGCGTCACTGCTATGGGCGTCACTGCTATGAGCTACTTGCTATGGGCGTCACTGCTATGAGCTACTTGCTATGGGCGTCACTGCTATGAGCTACTTGCTATGGGCGTCACTGCTATGGGCGTCACTGCTATGAGCTACTTGCTATGGGCGTCACTGCTATGGGCGTCACTGCTATGGGCATCACTGCTATGGGCGTCACTGCTATGAGCTACTTGCTATGGGCGTCACTGCTACTAGCTACTTGCTATGGGCGTCACTGCTATGGGCGTCACTGCTATGAGCTACTTGCTATGGGCGTCACTGCTATGAGCTACTTGCTATGGGCGTCACTGCTATGAGCTACTTGCTATGGGCGTCACTGATATGGGCGTCACTGCTATGAGCTACTTGCTATGGGCGTCACTGTTATGAGCTACTTGCTATGGGCGTCACTGATATGAGCTACTTGCTATGGGCGTCACTGATATGGGCGTCACTGCTATGAGCTACTTGCTATGGGCGTCACTGCCCTGAGCTACTTGCTATGAGCGTCACTGCTATGGGCGTCACTGCTATGGGCGTCACTGCTATGAGCTACTTGCTATGGGCGTCACTGCCATGAGCTACCTGCTATGGCCGTCACTGCCATGAGCTACTTGCTATGGGCATCACTGCTATGGGCGTCACTGCTATGGGCGTCACTGCCATGAGCTACTTGCTATGGGCGTCACTGCTATGAGCTACTTGCTATGGGCGTCACTGCTATGAGCTACTTGCTATGGGCGTCACTGCTATGAGCTACTTGCTATGGGCGTCACTGCTATGGGCGTCACTGCTATGAGCTACTTGCTATGGGCGTCACTGCTATGGGCGTCACTGCTATGGGCGTCACTGCTATGGGCGTCACTGCTATGAGCTACTTGCTATGGGCGTCACTGCTATGGGCGTCACTGCTATGGGCGTCACTGCTATGGGCGTCACTGCTATGGGCGTCACTGCTATGAGCTACTTGCTATGGGCGTACCTGCTATGGGCGTCACTGCTATGAGCTACCTGCTATGGGCGTCACTGCTATGAGCTACTTGCTATGGGCGTACCTGCTATGGGCGTCACTGCTATGAGCTACTTGCTATGGGCGTCACTGCTATGGGCGTCACTGCTATGAGCTACTTGCAATGTGCGTCACTGCTATGAGCTACTTGCTATGGGCGTCACTGCTATGAGCTACTTGCTATGGGCGTCACTGCTATGGGCGTCACTGCTATGAGCTACTTGCTATGGGCGTCACTGCTATGGGCGTCACTGCTATGGGCATCACTGCTATGGGCGTCACTGCTATGAGCTACTTGCTATGGGCGTCACTGCTACTAGCTACTTGCTATGGGCGTCACTGCTATGGGCGTCACTGCTATGAGCTACTTGCTATGGGCGTCACTGTTATGAGCTACTTGCTATGGGCGTCACTGATATGAGCTACTTGCTATGGGCGTCACTGATATGGGCGTCACTGCTATGAGCTACTTGCTATGGGTGTCACTGCTATGAGCTACTTGCTATGGGCGTCACTGCTATGAGCTACTTGCTATGGGCGTCACTGCCATGAGCTACTTACTATGGGCGTCACTGCCATGGGCTACTTGCTATGGGCGTCACTGCTATGGGCTACTTGCTATGGGCGTCACTGCTATGGGCTACTTGCTATGGGCGTCACTGCTATGGGCTACTTGCTATGGGCGTCACTGCTATGAGCTACTTGCTATGGGCGTCACTGCTATGGGCTACTTGCTATGGGCGTCACTGCTATGAGCTACTTGCTATGGGCGTCACTGCTATGGGCTACTTGCTATGGGCGTCACTGCTATGAGCTACTTGCTATGGGCGTCACTGCTATGGGCTACTTGCTATGGGCGTCACTGCTATGGGCGTCACTGCTATGAGCTACTTGCTATGGGCGTCACTGCTATGGGCTACTTGCTATGGGCGTCACTGCTATGAGCTATGGGCGTCACTGCTGCTACTTGGGGCGTCACTGCTATGGGCTACTTGCTATGGGCGTCACTGCTATGGGCGTCACTGCTATGAGCTACTTGCTATGGGCGTCACTGCTATGGGTGTCACTGCTATGGGCGTCACTGCTATGGGCGTCACTGCTATGAGCTACTTGCTATGGGCGTCACTGCTATGAGCTACTTGCTATGGGCGTCACTGCTATGAGCTTCACGACTGACATTTGGACCAGCGATGTCAGCCAGCCCCATGAGTATGCTGAGTCTGACTTGCACAGTCGGCTCGTGGAGGATTTCCTACTGAGGAAAGTCAATGTGCTGGTTGTCATACCACTGCTGCCATTTCAATGGCATTTGAGAACATGTTTTAAACATGAACACATTTAGTAAGCTCTCATTCAAAACAACTAACTGGTGAAATTAGTTTATCAACTGTGTCTGCAGCAGGCCTCACTCTGTCTGCAGCAGGCCTCTCTCTGTCTGCAGCAGGCCTCTCTCTGTCTGCAGCAGGCCTCTCTCTGTCTGCAGCAGGCCTCTCTCTGTCTGCAGCAGGCCCCTCTCTGTCTCTCTGTCTGCAGCAGGCCCCTCTCTGTCTGCAGCAGGCCTCTCTCTGTCTGCAGCAGGCCTCTCTCTGTCTGCAGCAGGCCTCTCTGTCTGCAGCAGGCCTCTCTCTGTCTGCAGCAGGCCTCTCTCTGTCTCTCTGTCTGCAGCAGGCCCCTCTCTGTCTCTCTGTCTGCAGCAGGCCCCTCTCTGTCTCTCTGTCTGCAGCAGGCCTCTCTCTGTCTGCAGCAGGCCCCTCTCTGTCTGCAGCAGGCCCCTCTCTGTCTGCAGCAGGCCCCTCTCTGTCTGCAGCAGGCCTCTCTCTGTCTGCAGCAGGCCTCTCTCTGTCTGCAGCAGGCCTCTCTCTGTCTGTCTGCAGCAGGCCCCTCTGTCTGTCTGCAGCAGGCCCCTCTCTGTCTCTCTGTCTGCAGCAGGCCCCTCTCTGTCTGCAGCAGGCCCCTCTCTGTCTCTCTGTCTGCAGCAGGCCCCTCTCTGTCTCTCTGTCTGCAGCAGGCCCCTCTCTGTCTGCAGCAGGCCCCTCTCTGTCTGCAGCAGGCCCCTCTCTGTCTGCAGCAGGCCCCTCTCTGTCTGCAGCAGGCCCCTCTCTGTCTTTCTGTCTGCAGCAGGCCTCTCTCTGTCTCTCTGTCTGCAGCAGGCCTCTCTCTGTCTCTCTGTCTGCAGCAGGCCCCTCTCTGTCTCTCTGTCTGCAGCAGGCCTCTCTCTGTCTCTCTGTCTGCAGCAGGCCCCTCTCTGTCTCTCTGTCTGCAGCAGGCCCCTCTCTGTCTCTCTGTCTGCAGCAGGCCCCTCTCTGTCTCTCTGTCTGCAGCAGGCCCCTCTCTGTCTCTCTGTCTGCAGCAGGCCTCTCTCTGCAGCAGGCCTCTCTCTGTCTGCAGCAGGCCTCTCTCTGTCTGCAGCAGGCCTCTCTCTGTCTGCAGCAGGCCTCTCTCTGTCTGCAGCAGGCCTCTCTCTGTCTGCAGCAGGCCTCTCTCTGTCTGCAGTAATCTATCTGTCTTTAGCAGACGCTTTTATCCAAAGCTGACTCAGTCATGTCTGCATACATTCTACGTCTGGGTGGTCTGGGGGATCGAGGCCACTACCCTGTCGTGCAGCAGGCCTGCTCTGTCCAACTGTCTGCAGCAGGCCTCTCAGCACTGCAGCAGGCCCCTCTCTGTCTGTCTGTCTCTGTCTGTCTGTGTCTGCAGGGCCCTCTCTGTCTCTCTGTCTGCAGCAGGCCCCTCTGTCTCTCTGTCTGCAGCAGGCCTCTCTATCTCTCTGTCTGCAGCAGGCCCTCTCTGTCTGTCTGCAGCAGGCCTCTCTCTGTCTGTCTGTCTGTCTGCAGGCCCCTGTCTGTCTGCAGTCAGGCCCCTGTCTGTCTGCAGCAGGCCTCTGTCTGTCTGCAGCAGGCCCCTCTATGTCTCTCTGTCTGTCTGGCCCCTGTCTATCTCTGTCTGTCAGCAGTCATGTGTGCCTCTCTCTGTCTGTCAGGCCCCCACTCTCTGTCTGCAACAGGCCTCTCTGTCTGCAGCAGGCCTCTGTCTGTCTGCAGCAGGCCTCTCTCTGTCTGCAGCAGGCCTCTCTCTGTCTGCAGCAGGCCTCTCTCTGTCTGCAGCAGGCCCTCTCTGTCTCTCTGTCTGCAGCAGGCCTCTCTCTGTCTCTCTGTCTGCAGCAGGCCCCTCTCTGTGTCTGCAGCAGGCCTCTCTCTGTCTGTCTGTCTGCAGCAGGCCTCTCTCTGTCTCTCTGTCTGCAGCAGGCCCCTCTCTATCTGTCTGCAGCAGGCCCCTCTCTCTGTCTGCAGCAGGCCTCTCTCTGTCTGCAGCAGGCCTCTCTCTGTCTGCAGCAGGCCTCTCTGTCTGTCATGGCATTCAAACGTTGAAACTCAACAAAACTGACAGAGATTTAAATCAAACAATTTGAATCAAATTGTTTGAGGCCTGTGTGCAGACAGAGGGGTGGTCCTGGTAGAACTGGAGAGGGAGACAGAACTGAGAGGAACTGGCAGACAGAGAGAGAGAGAGGAACCTGCTGCAGACAGAGAGGAACCTGGGGGAACTGCAGACAGAGGGGGCCTGCTGGGGGAACTGAGAGAGGCCTGGCTGCAGAACTGGAGAGGGGGAACTGCTGCAGACAGGCCCCTCCTGTCTGCAGACTGAGAGGGAGGCCCCTGGGAGAGGGAGACAGGAGAGGCCTGGGGAGAGGGAGACAGAGAGATAGAGAGGGAGCCTGCTGGGGAGACAGAGGACATAGGGGGCCTGCTGCTCTGTCAGAGAGAGGCCCTGCAGACAGAGCTCTCTGTTGCAGACAGGAGGGGGGAGGAACTGGATGTCTCTGAGAGACAGAGAGAGGCCTGCTGGGAGACAGAGAGATAGAGAGGCCTGGAGAGGGGAGAGGGGAGGAACTGGACAGGGAGGATAGAGAGGGGCCTGGAGACAGAGAGACATGGAGGGGAGGAACTGGAGAGGGGAGGAACTGGAGGGGGGAACTGGAGGAACTGGGGGAGGAACTGGGGGGAGGAACTGGAGGGGGAGGAACTGGAGGGGGAGGAACTGGAGGGGGAGGAACTGGAGAGGGGGGAACTGGAGAGGGAGGAACTGGAGAGGGGAGGAACTGGAGAGGGGAGGAACTGGAGAGGGAGGAACTGGAGGGGGAGGAACTGGAGAGGGGAGGAACTGGAGAGGGGGAACTGGAGGAGGGGGAACTGGAGAGGGGGAACTGGAGAGGGGAGGAACTGGAGAGGGGGAACTGGAGAGGGGGGGGGAAACTGGCTGGAGGGGGAACTGGAGAGGGGGAACTGGAGGGGGAACTGGCGAGGGGGAACTGGAGAGGGGGGAACTGGAGAGGGGGAACTGGAGAGGGGGGAACTGGAGAGGGGGAACTGGAGAGGGGGAACTGGCGAGGGGGAACTGGCGAGGGGGAACTGGCGAGGGGAGGAACTGGACTGGCGAGGGAGGAACTGGCGAGGGAGGAACTGGCGAGGGAGGAACTGGAGAAGAGGGGGAGGAACGGGAGAGGGGAGAGGGAGGAACGGGAGAGGGAGGAACGGGAGAGGGGAGAGGGAGGAACGGGAGAGGGGAGGGGAGGAACGGGAGAGGGAGGAACTGGAGAGGGAGGAGGGGAGAGGGAGGAACTGGAGAGGGGAGAGGGAGGAACTGGAGAGGGGAGAGGGAGGAACTGGAGAGGGGAGGAACTGAGAGGGAGGAACGGGAGAAGGGAGGGGGAGGAACTGGGAGAGGGGGAACTGGAGAGGGAGGAACTGGGAGAGGGGGAGGAACTGGAGGGGGAGGAACTGGGGGGAGGGGAGAGGGAGGAACTGGAGAGGGAGGAACTGGAGGGGGGAGGGGAGAGGGAGGAACGGGCGAGGGAGGAACTGGCGAGGGGGAACTGGCGAGGGAGGAACTGGCGAGGGAGGAACTGGAGAGGGGAGGAACGGAGAGGGAGAGGGGGAGAGGGAGGAACGGGAGAGGGAGAGGGAGGAACGGGAGAGGGAGGAACGGGAGAGGGGAGAGGGAGGAACGGGAGAGGGGAGAGGGAGGAACGGGAGAAGGGAGAGGGAGGAACGGGAGGGAGAGGGAGGGGAGAGGGAGGAACGGGAGAGGGGAGAGGGAGGAACGGGAGAGGGGAGAGGGAGGAACGGGAGAGGGAGGGGGGGAACGGGAGAGGGGGAGGAACGGGGGAGGGAGGGGAGGAACGGGAGAGGGAGAGGGAGGAACTGGAGAGGGAGGAACGGGAGAGGGAGAGGGAGGAACGGGAGAGGGAGGAACTGGAGAGGGGAGGAACTGGAGAGGGAGGGGGGGAGGAACGGGAGAGGGAGAGGGAGAGGGAGGAACGGGAGAGGGAGGAACGGAACGGGGAACTGGAGGAACGGGAGAGGGGAGAGGGAGGAACGGGAGAGGGGAGAGGGAGGAACGGGAGAGGGGAGAGGGAGGAACGGGAGAGGGAGGAACGGGAGAGGGAGAGGGAGAGGGAGGAACTGGAGAGGGAGAGGGGAGAGGGAGGAACGGGAGAGGGAGGAACGGGAGGAACGGGAGAGGGGAGAGGGAGGAACGGGAGAGGGAGAAACGGGAGAGGGAGGAACGGGAGAGGGGAGAGGGAGGAACGGGAGAGGGAGGAACGGGAGAGGGGAGAGGGAGGAACGGGAGAGGGAGGAACGAGAGAGGGGAGAGGGAGGAACGGGAGAGGGGGGAACTGGAGAGGGAGGAACTGGAGACATTCTTGTGTTGTGAGCTGAGTTGGGAATCGGTGACAAGACCTGGGTTACCTGGGTTACCACACACACACACACACACACACACACACACACACACACACACACACACACACACACACACACACACACACACACACACACACACACACACACACACACACACACACACACACACACACACACACACACACACACACACACACACACACAGCCTTTGTTTGGAGATTGGCAAAGTGGCACGGAGTCAGCCGTGAGGTCAGACCGCTTTAATGAGATTAAAGGCAGGGGGGTGTGTGTCAGGTGATTTAATGAGATTAAAGGCAGGGGGGTGTGTGTCAGGTGATTTAATGAGATTAAAGGCCCTCTCCTCTAGTAGTTCATTACAGGGGGTAAAGCCCTCTCCTCTAGTAGTTCATTACAGGGGGTAAAGCCCTCTCCTCTAGTAGTTCATTACAGGAACCACGGGGGTAAAGCCCTCTCCTCTGGTAGTTCATTACAGGGGGTAAAGCCCTCTCCTCTAGTAGTTCATTACAGGGGGTAAAGCCCTCTCCTCTAGTAGTTCATTACAGGGGGTAAAGCCCTCTCCTCTGGTAGTTCATTACAGGGGGTAAAGCCCTCTCCTCTGGTAGTTCATTACAGGGGGTAAAGCCCTCTCCTCTAGTAGTTCATTACAGGGGGTAAAGCCCTCTCCTCTAGTAGTTCATTACAGGGGGTAAAGCCCTCTCCTCTAGTAGTTCATTACAGGGGGTAAAGCACTCTCCTCTAGTAGTTCATTACAGGGGGTAAAGCCCTCTCCTCTGGTAGTTCATTACAGGGGGTAAAGCCCTCTCCTCTAGTAGTTCATTACAGGGGTAAAGCCCTCTCCTCTGGTAGTTCATTACAGGGGGGAAAGCCCTCTCCTCTGGTAGTTCATTACAGGGGGTAAAGCCCTCTCCTCTGGTAGTTCATTACAGGGGTGGGAGGGGAGGGGTGGGTGGGGGAGGGGTGGAGGGAGGAGGGGAGGGGAGGTGAGGGAGGGGTAGAGGGGGAGGGGAGGTGAGGGAGGGGTAGAGGGGGAGGGGAGGGGTGAGGGGGAGGGGGAGGTGAGGGAGGGGTAGAGGGGGAGGGGTAGGGGGATGTGAGGGAGGACAAGCCAGGCCCTGTTTAAACAGGTTAATCGACTTCATGCATATAAGCGACAGGCTGACTGACTTTAATGAAGAACCTCAGAGCTGATGGAAGCTGACTGAATTATTCATCAGTCTAACCAGGCCTCAACCTGAAACAGCTGAACACAGTGACGAGAGAGGAAGAGGAGGAGGAAGCCCTAACCACCTGAACACAGTGTTAGTAATTAAACACCATCGAAGGCTCAGTGACGAGAGAGGAAGAGGAGGAGGAGGAGGAAGCCCTAACCACCTGAACACAGTGTTAGTAATTAAACACCATCGAAGGCTCAGTGACGAGAGAGGAAAAGGAGGAGGAAGCCCTAACCACCTGAACACAGTGTTAGTAATTAAACAGCATCGAAGGCTCAGTGAAGAGAGAGGAAGGGAGGAGGAAGCCCTAACCACCTGAACACAGTGTTAGTAATTAAACAGCATCGAAGGCTCAGTGACGAGAGAGGAAGAGAAGGAGGAGGAAGCACTAACCACCTGAACACAGTGTTAGTAATTAAACAGCATCGAAGGCTCAGTGACGAGAGAGGAAGAGGAGGAGGAAGCCCTAACCACCTGAACACAGTGTTAGTAATTAAACACCATCGAAGGCTCAGTGACGAGAGAGGAAGAGGAGGAGGAGGAGGGGGGAAGCCCTAACCACCTGAACACAGTGTTAGTAATTAAACAGCATCGAAGGCTCAGTGAAGAGAGAGGAAGAGGAGGAGGAAGCCCTAACCACCTGAACACAGTGTTAGTAATTAAACAGCATCGAAGGCTCAGTGAAGAGAGAAGAAGAGGAGGAGGAAGCCTAACCACCTGAACACAGTGTTAGTAATTAAACAGCATCGAAGGCTCAGTGACGAGAGAGGAAGAGAAGGAGGAGGAAGCACTAACCACCTGAACACAGTGTTAGTAATTAAACAGCATCGAAGGCTCAGTGACGAGAGAGGAAGAGGAGGAGGAAGCCCTAACCACCTGAACACAGTGTTAGTAATTAAACACCATCGAAGGCTCAGTGACGAGAGAGGAAGAGGAGGAGGAGGAGGAAGCCCTAACCACCTGAACACAGTGTTAGTAATTAAACAGCATCGAAGGCTCAGTGAAGAGAGAGGAAGAGGAGGAGGAAGCCCTAACCACCTGAACACAGTGTTAGTAATTAAACAGCATCGAAGGCTCAGTGACGAGAGAGGAAGAGGAGGAGGAGGAAGCCCTAACCACCTGAACACAGTGTTAGTAATTAAACAGCATCGAAGGCTCAGTGACGAGAGAGGAAGAGGAGGAGGAAGCCTAACCACCTGAACACAGTGTTAGTAATTAAACAGCATCAAAGGCTCAGTGACGAGAGAGGAAGAGGAGGAGGAGGAGGAAGCCCTAACCACCTGAACACAGTGTTAGTAATTAAACAGCATCGAAGGCTCAGTGACGAGAGAGGAAGAGGAGGAGGAAGCCCTAACCACCTGAACACAGTGTTAGTAATTAAACAGCATCGAAGGCTCAGTGACGAGAGAGGAAGAGGAGGAGGAGGAAGCACTAACCACCTGAACAGTGTTAGTAATTAAACAGCATCGAAGGCTCAGTGACGAGAGGAAGAGGAGGAGGAGGAAGCCCTAACCACCTGAACACAGTGTTAGTAATTAAACAGCATCGAAGGCACAGTGACGAGAGAGGAAGAGGAGGAGGAAGCCCTAACCACCTGAACACAGTGTTTGTAATTAAACAGCATCGAAGGCTCAGTGACGAGAGAGGAAGAGGAGGAGGAGGAAGCCCTCACCACCTGAACACAGTGTTAGTAATTAAACAGCATCGAAGGCTCAGTGACGAGAGAGGAAGAGGAGGAGGAGGAGGAAGCCTCAACCACCTGAACACAGTGTTTGTAATTAAACAGCATCGAAGGCTCAGTGACGAGAGGAAGAGGAGGAGGAGGAGGAGGGGGAGGAAGCCCTAACCACCTGAACACAGTGTTTGTAATTAAACAGCATCGAAGGCTCAGTGACGAGAGAGGAAGAGGAGGAGGAGGAGGAAGCCCTAACCACCTGAACACAGTGTTTGTAATTAAACAGCATCGAAGGCTCAGTGACGAGAGAGGAAGAGGAGGAGGAGGAAGCCCTAACCACCTGAACACAGTGTTAGTAATTAAACAGCATCGAAGGCTCAGTGACAAGAGAGGAAGAGGAGGAGGAGGAAGCCCTAACCACCTGAACACAGTGTTAGTAATTAAACAGCATCGAAGGCTCAGTGACGAGAGAGGAAGAGGAGGAGGAGGAAGCCCTAACCACCTGAACACA
This sequence comes from Oncorhynchus gorbuscha, assembly GCF_021184085.1. NCBI lineage: Eukaryota > Metazoa > Chordata > Actinopteri > Salmoniformes > Salmonidae > Oncorhynchus > Oncorhynchus gorbuscha. The sequence goes on along the minus strand of NC_060178.1, from coordinate 3,856,897 downwards.
GTGTTAGTAATTAAACAGCATCGAAGGCTCAGTGAAGAGAGAGGAAGAGGAGGAGGAGGAAGCCCTAACCACCTGAACACAGTGTTAGTAATTAAACAGCATCGAAGGCTCAGTGACGAGAGGAAGAGGAGGAGGAGGAGGGGGAGGAAGCCCTAACCACCTGAACACAGTGTTAGTAATTAAACAGCATCGAAGGCTCAGTGACGAGAGGAAGAGGAGGAGGAGGAGGGGGAGGAAGCCCTAACCACCTGAACACAGTGTTTGTAATTAAACAGCATCGAAGGAAGACAGGAAGAGGAAGTAGGCAGTAAGCGGAGGGTTATCTGAGGAAATCCATTCCTCTAACAGTTCCTTGTTGTTATTATTGAGGAGGAGGAGGAACTGGCTTCATGTGGGTTGATCAGATCAGCTGGCAGCATGACACACAGACGGAACAGAAACTCAGCTGAGATTGTGTGTGTGCGTACGTGTGTAAAAAAAAAACCCACAGAGATAAAGGCATTGCCATGACGACATGATCAACTGGGTAGGACTTCCAACTTCATGAGTGGATCCCTCCTCCTGATTTGGCGTCTCCTCCCTCCCCTTCCCGGGTGTGAAATGACAACGAGCTCAGTTGGTAGAGCATGGCGCTTGTAACGCCAGGGTAGTGGGTTCGATCCCCGGGACCACCCATACGTAGAATGTATGCACACATGACTGTAAGTCGCTTTGGATAAAAGCGTCTGCTAAATGGCATATATTATTATTATATTATTATTATATTATATTAAGAGGTCTCGGGCTTTCTACTGAGCACAGGAGATCACACCGGCAGGACCAGAGCATCTGTGGAATTTATGACGCCTCAGTGTTCGACCCAGGGAAAACACACACACACACACACACACACACACACACACACACACACACACACACACACACACACACACACACACACACACACACACACACACACACACACACACACACACACACACACACACACACACACACACACACACACACACACTCTGCAGTCAGACCAGGTACAGGCCAGACTGTCTTATTATTTATTACCCCGGGTAGCAGAAATACGTTGGGCAGCCGATGGGAGATTCTGTGTTAGCTCTCTGAACAGCAGTGACATTAGCAGTGGGCAGAGCAGAGCCAGGGTGATTGGTGTGTCATGGGAGATTCTGTGTTAGCTCTCTGAATAGCAGTGACATTAGCAGTGGGCAGAGCAGAGCCAGGGTGATTGGTGTGTCATGGGAGATTCTGTGTTAGCTCTCTGAATAGCAGTGGGCAGAGCAGAGCCAGGGTGATTGGTGTGTCATGTCAAGAGGGAAGGGTCGTGCCGGCCTCAATCTAATGCAGAATAGACACTAAATGGACCTTTAGATAGAAGAGCGGTTGGCTAAATGGACCTTTAGATAGAAGAGCCTCAATCTAATGCAGAATAGACACTAAATGGACCTTTAGATAGAAGAGCGGTTGGCTAAATGGACCTTTAGATAGAAGAGCGGTTGGCTAAATGGACCTTTAGATAGAAGAGCGGCTGGCTAAATGAACCTTTTAGATAGAAAGCTGCAATAGCAGGCGGAGAGAGCAAATACCTGGAACCGCTGACCGTTATATGACACAGATATAGAACTGCAGCTAGAATAGCCTTCTTCCTCATCCCATGTATTCATTCATCAGCTTAAAGAGAAACATCACGCACGGTAAAGCTGGTGATTTGTATAATGTAGTGCCTGTTTGGAGGGATAAAGCCCCGTCATTTGACAGGATTTGTCAGAAGGCCTCGGAACATTGGAACACTCTGACGGAACTCAAAAGGCCTCGGAACATCGGAACACTGTGACGGAACTCAAAAGGCCTCGGAACACTGTGAAGGAACTCAAAAGGCCTCGGAACATCGGAACACTGTGACGGAACTCAAAAGGCCTCGGAACATCGGAACACTTTGACGGAACTCAAAAGGATACATTTCACCAGGGCTTCAGGGTGTCGTAGTGTTCTGCTGAGAGAGAGACTCATGTCATCTTTTAGGCAGGCTCTTTTAATGATGATGATGTTTAGTAATAACGGATGAGAGACTGGGCCTTATTTAGAACGAGTGATACCTTCTAGAAAATCTGACCTATCTGAAAATAACATGGATGGCCCTCCCTTCATTAAAATATATGATTTGACCTGATTCTCCCTGAACGCTTGGGGGGAAAATAAACAAGTGACCCTTCCCTATACCCCGATAATAACTGAAACATGGTGGATAGCAGAGAACATGCCCACCCTTTACCCTGACTCAGACTAGAGCCTTAGATAAGCTGTTTACCCTGACTCAGACTAGAGCCTTAGATAAGCTGTTTACCCTGACTCAGACTAGAGCCTTAGATAAGCTGTTTACCCTGACTCAGACTAGAGCCTTAGATAAGCCCTTTACCCTGACTCAGACTAGAGCCTTAGATAAGCTGTTTACCCTGACTCAGACTAGAGCCTTAGATAAGCCTTTTACTCAGACTAGAGCCTTAGATAAGCTGTTTACCCTGACTCAGACTAGAGCCTTAGATAAGCCCTTTACCCTGACTCAGACTAGAGCCTTAGATAAGCTGTTTACCCTGACTCCGACTAGAGCCTTAGCCCTTTACCCTGACTCAGACTAGAGCCTTAGATAAGCCTTTTACTCAGACTAGAGCCTTAGATAAGCCCTTTACCCTGACTCAGACTAGAGCCTTAGATAAGCTGTTTACCCTGACTCAGACTAGAGCCTTAGATAAGCCCTTTACCCTGACTCAGACTAGAGCCTTAGATAAGCTGTTTACCCTGACTAGAGCCTTAGATAAGCTGTTTACCCTGACTCAGACTAGAGCCTTAGATAAGCCCTTTACCCTGACTCAGACTAGAGCCTTAGATAAGCCCTTTACCCTGACTCAGACTAGAGCCTTAGATAAGCTGTTTACCCTGACTCCGACTAGAGCCTTAGCCCTTTACCCTGACTCAGACTAGAGCCTTAGATAAGCCTTTTACTCAGACTAGAGCCTTAGATAAGCCCTTTACCCTGACTCAGACTAGAGCCTTAGATAAGCTGTTTACCCTGACTCAGACTAGAGCCTTAGATAAGCCCTTTACCCTGACTCAGACTAGAGCCTTAGATAAGCTGTTTACCCTGACTCAGACTAGAGCCTTAGATAAGCCCTTTACCCTGACTCAGACTAGAGCCTTAGATAAGCTGTTTACCCTGACTAGAGCCTTAGATAAGCTGTTTACCCTGACTCAGACTAGAGCCTTAGATAAGCCCTTTACCCTGACTCAGACTAGAGCCTTAGATAAGCTGTTTACCTTGACTCAGACTAGAGCCTTAGATAAGCCCTTTACCCTGACTCAGACTAGAGCCTTAGATAAGCCTCTCAGACTAGAGCCTTAGATAAGCCCTTTACCCTGACTCAGACTAGAGCCTTAGATAAGCCCTTTACCCTGACTCAGACTAGAGCCTTAGATAAGCCCTTTACCCTGACTCAGACTAGAGCCTTAGATAAGCTGTTTACCCTGACTCAGACTAGAGCCTTAGATAAGCCGTTTACCCTGACTCAGACTAGAGCCTTAGATAAGCCGTTTACCCTGACTCAGACTAGAGCCTTAGATAAGCCCTTTACCCTGACTCAGACTAGAGCCTTAGATAAGCCCTTTACCCTGACTCAGACTAGAGCCTTAGATAAGCCCTTTACCCTGACTCAGACTAGAGCCTTAGATAAGCCTTTTACTCAGACTAGAGCCTTAGATAAGCTGTTTACCCTGACTCAGACTAGAGCCTTAGATAAGCCTTTTACTCAGACTAGAGCCTTAGATAAGCAGTTTACCTTGACTCAGACTAGAGCCTTAGATAAGCCTTTTACTCAGACTAGAGCCTTAGATAAGCCCTTTACCCTGACTCAGATTAGAGCCTTAGATAAGCCCTTTACCCTGACTCAGACTAGAGCCTTAGATAAGCCCTTTACCCTGACTCAGACTAGAGCCTCAGATAAGCCTTTTACTCAGACTAGAGGCTTAGATAAGCTGTTTACCCTGACTCAGACTAGAGCCTTAGATAAGCCTTTTACTCAGACTAGAGCCTTAGATAAGCCTTTTACTCAGACTAGAGCCTTAGATAAGCCCTTTACCCTGACTCAGACTAGAGCCTTAGATAAGCCCTTTACCCTGACTCAGACGAGAGCCTTAGATAAGCTGTTTACCCTGACTCAGACTAGAGCCTTAGATAAGCCCTTTACCCTGACTCAGACTAGAGCCTTAGATAAGCCCTTTACCCTGACTCAGACTAGAGCCTTAGATAAGCCCTTTACCCTGACTCAGACTAGAGCCTTAGATAAGCTGTTTACTCAGACTAGAGCCTTAGATAAGCTGTTTACCCTGACTCAGACTAGAGCCTTAGATAAGCCTTTTACTCAGACTAGAGCCTTAGATAAGCCCTTTACCCTGACTCAGACTAGAGCCTTAGATAAGCCTTTTACTCAGACTAGAGCCTTAGATAAGCCCTTTACCCTGACTCAGACTAGAGCCTTAGATAAGCTGTTTACCCTGACTCAGACTAGAGCCTTAGATAAGCTGTTTACTCAGACTAGAGCCTTAGATAAGCTGTTTACCCTGACTCAGACTAGAGCCTTAGATAAGCCTTTTACTCAGACTAGAGCCTTAGATAAGCCCTTTACCCTGACTCAGACTAGAGCCTTAGATAAGCCCTTTACCCTGACTCAGACTAGAGCCTTAGATAAGCCCTTTACCCTGACTCAGACTAGAGCCTCAGATAAGCCTTTTACTCAGACTAGAGCCTTAGATAAGCCCTTTACCCTGACTCAGACTAGAGCCTTAAATAAGCCCTTTACCCTGACTCAGACTAGAGCCTTAGATAAGCCCTTTACCCTGACTCAGACTAGAGCCTTAGATAAGCCCTTTACCCTGACTCAGACTAGAGCCTTAGATAAGCCCTTTACCCTGACTCAGACTAGAGCCTTAGATAAGCCCTTTACCCTGTCTCAGACTAGAGCCTTAGATAAGCCCTTTACCCTGACTCAGACTAGAGCCTTAGATAAGCCCTTTACCCTGACTCAGACTAGAGCCGTAGATAAGCCCTTTACCCTGACTCAGACTAGAGCCTTAGATAAGCTGTTTACCCTGACTCAGACTAGAGCCTTAGATAAGCTGTTTACTCAGACTAGAGCCTTAGATAAGCTGTTTACCCTGACTCAGACTAGAGCCTTAGATAAGCCTTTTACCCTGACTCAGACTAGAGCCTTAGATAAGCTGTTTACTCAGACTAGAGCCTTAGATAAGCTGTTTACCCTGACTCAGACTAGAGCCTTAGATAAGCCTTTTACTCAGACTAGAGCCTTAGATAAGCCCTTTACCCTGACTCAGACTAGAGCCTTAGATAAGCCCTTTACCCTGACTCAGATGAGAGCCTCAGATAAGCCCTTTACCCTGACTCAGACTAGAGCCTTAGATAAGCCCTTTACCCTGACTCAGACTAGAGCCTTAGATAAGCCCTTTACCCTGAATCAGACTAGAGCCTTAGATAAGCCCTTTACCCTGACTCAGACTAGAGCCTTAGATAAGCCCTTTACCCTGACTCAGACTAGAGCCTTAGATAAGCTGTTTACCCTGACTCCGACTAGAGCCTTAGCCCTTTACCCTGACTCAGACTAGAGCCTTAGATAAGCCTTTTACTCAGACTAGAGCCTTAGATAAGCCCTTTACCCTGACTCAGACTAGAGCCTTAGATAAGCTGTTTACCCTGACTCAGACTAGAGCCTTAGATAAGCCCTTTACCCTGACTCAGACTAGAGCCTTAGATAAGCTGTTTACCCTGACTAGAGCCTTAGATAAGCTGTTTACCCTGACTCAGACTAGAGCCTTAGATAAGCCCTTTACCCTGACTCAGACTAGAGCCTTAGATAAGCCCTTTACCCTGACTCAGACTAGAGCCTTAGATAAGCTGTTTACCCTGACTCCGACTAGAGCCTTAGCCCTTTACCCTGACTCAGACTAGAGCCTTAGATAAGCCTTTTACTCAGACTAGAGCCTTAGATAAGCCCTTTACCCTGACTCAGACTAGAGCCTTAGATAAGCTGTTTACCCTGACTCAGACTAGAGCCTTAGATAAGCTGTTTACCCTGACTCAGACTAGAGCCTTAGATAAGCTGTTTACCCTGACTCAGACTAGAGCCTTAGATAAGCCCTTTACCCTGACTCAGACTAGAGCCTTAGATAAGCTGTTTACCCTGACTAGAGTCTTAGATAAGCTGTTTACCCTGACTCAGACTAGAGCCTTAGATAAGCCCTTTACCCTGACTCAGACTAGAGCCTTAGATAAGCTGTTTACCTTGACTCAGACTAGAGCCTTAGATAAGCCCTTTACCCTGACTCAGACTAGAGCCTTAGATAAGCCCTTTACCCTGACTCAGACTAGAGCCTTAGATAAGCCCTTTACCCTGACTCAGACTAGAGCCTTAGATAAGCCTTTTACTCAGACTCAGACTAGAGCCTTAGATAAGCCCTTTACCCTGACTCAGACTAGAGCCTTAGATAAGCCCTTTACCCTGACTCAGACTAGAGCCTTAGATAAGCCCTTTACCCTGACTCAGACTAGAGCCTTAGATAAGCTGTTTACCCTGACTAGAGCCTTAGATAAGCTGTTTACCCTGACTCAGACTAGAGCCTTAGATAAGCCCTTTACCCTGACTCAGACTAGAGCCTTAGATAAGCCCTTTACCCTGACTCAGACTAGAGCCTTAGATAAGCTGTTTACCCTGACTCCGACTAGAGCCTTAGCCCTTTACCCTGACTCAGACTAGAGCCTTAGATAAGCCTTTACCCTGACTCAGACTAGAGCCTTAGATAAGCCCTTTACCCTGACTCAGACTAGAGCCTTAGATAAGCTGTTTACCCTGACTCAGACTAGAGCCTTAGATAAGCTGTTTACCCTGACTCAGACTAGAGCCTTAGATAAGCTGTTTACCCTGACTCAGACTAGAGCCTTAGATAAGCCCTTTACCCTGACTCAGACTAGAGCCTTAGATAAGCTGTTTACCCTGACTAGAGTCTTAGATAAGCTGTTTACCCTGACTCAGACTAGAGCCTTAGATAAGCCCTTTACCCTGACTCAGACTAGAGCCTTAGATAAGCTGTTTACCTTGACTCAGACTAGAGCCTTAGATAAGCCCTTTACCCTGACTCAGACTAGAGCCTTAGATAAGCCCTTTACCCTGACTCAGACTAGAGCCTTAGATAAGCCCTTTACCCTGACTCAGACTAGAGCCTTAGATAAGCCTTTTACTCAGACTCAGACTAGAGCCTTAGATAAGCCCTTTACCCTGACTCAGACTAGAGCCTTAGATAAGCCCTTTACCCTGACTCAGACTAGAGCCTTAGATAAGCCCTTTACCCTGACTCAGACTAGAGCCTTAGATAAGCCTTTTACTCAGACTAGAGCCTTAGATAAGCTGTTTACCCTGACTCAGACTAGAGCCTTAGATAAGCCTTTTACTCAGACTAGAGCCTTAGATAAGCAGTTTACCTTGACTCAGACTAGAGCCTTAGATAAGCCTTTTACTCAGACTAGAGCCTTAGATAAGCCCTTTACCCTGACTCAGATTAGAGCCTTAGATAAGCCCTTTACCCTGACTCAGACTAGAGCCTTAGATAAGCCCTTTACCCTGACTCAGACTAGAGCCTCAGATAAGCCTTTTACTCAGACTAGAGCCTTAGATAAGCTGTTTACCCTGACTCAGACTAGAGCCTTAGATAAGCCTTTTACTCAGACTAGAGCCTTAGATAAGCCTTTTACTCAGACTAGAGCCTTAGATAAGCCCTTTACCCTGACTCAGACTAGAGCCTTAGATAAGCCCTTTACCCTGACTCAGATGAGAGCCTTAGATAAGCTGTTTACCCTGACTCAGACTAGAGCCTTAGATAAGCCCTTTACCCTGACTCAGACTAGAGCCTTAGATAAGCCCTTTACCCTGACTCAGACTAGAGCCTTAGATAAGCCCTTTACCCTGACTCAGACTAGAGCCTTAGATAAGCTGTTTACTCAGACTAGAGCCTTAGATAAGCTGTTTACCCTGACTCAGACTAGAGCCTTAGATAAGCCTTTTACTCAGACTAGAGCCTTAGATAAGCCCTTTACCCTGACTCAGACTAGAGCCTTAGATAAGCCTTTTACTCAGACTAGAGCCTTAGATAAGCCCTTTACCCTGACTCAGACTAGAGCCTTAGATAAGCTGTTTACCCTGACTCAGACTAGAGCCTTAGATAAGCTGTTTACTCAGACTAGAGCCTTAGATAAGCTGTTTACCCTGACTCAGACTAGAGCCTTAGATAAGCCTTTTACTCAGACTAGAGCCTTAGATAAGCCCTTTACCCTGACTCAGACTAGAGCCTTAGATAAGCCTTTTACTCAGACTAGAGCCTTAGATAAGCCCTTTACCCTGTCTCAGACTAGAGCCTTAGATAAGCTGTTTACCCTGACTCAGACTAGAGCCTTAGATAAGCCCTTTACCCTGACTCAGACTAGAGCCTTAGATAAGCCCTTTACCCTGACTCAGACTAGAGCCTTAGATAAGCCCTTTACCCTGACTCAGACGAGAGCCTTAGATAAGCTGTTTACCCTGACTCAGACTAGAGCCTTAGATAAGCCCTTTACCCTGAATCAGACTAGAGCCTTAGATAAGCCCTTTACCCTGACTCAGACTAGAGCCTTAGATAAGCCCTTTACCCTGACTCAGACTAGAGCCTTAGATAAGCTGTTTACCCTGACTCTGACTAGAGCCTTAGCCCTTTACCCTGACTCAGACTAGAGCCTTAGATAAGCCTTTTACTCAGACTAGAGCCTTAGATAAGCCCTTTACCCTGACTCAGACTAGAGCCTTAGATAAGCTGTTTACCCTGACTCAGACTAGAGCCTTAGATAAGCCCTGACTCAGACTAGAGCCTTAGATAAGCTGTTTACCCTGACTAGAGCCTTAGATAAGCTGTTTACCCTGACTCAGACTAGAGCCTTAGATAAGCCCTTTACCCTGACTCAGACTAGAGCCTTAGATAAGCCCTTTACCCTGACTCAGACTAGAGCCTTAGATAAGCTGTTTACCCTGACTCCGACTAGAGCCTTAGCCCTTTACCCTGACTCAGACTAGAGCCTTAGATAAGCCTTTTACTCAGACTAGAGCCTTAGATAAGCCCTTTACCCTGACTCAGACTAGAGCCTTAGATAAGCTGTTTACCCTGACTCAGACTAGAGCCTTAGATAAGCTGTTTACCCTGACTCAGACTAGAGCCTTAGATAAGCCCTTTACCCTGACTCAGACTAGAGCCTTAGATAAGCTGTTTACCCTGACTAGAGCCTTAGATAAGCTGTTTACCCTGACTCAGACTAGAGCCTTAGATAAGCCCTTTACCCTGACTCAGACTAGAGCCTTAGATAAGCTGTTTACCTTGACTCAGACTAGAGCCTTAGATAAGCCCTTTACCCTGACTCAGACTAGAGCCTTAGATAAGCCTTTTACTCAGACTAGAGCCTTAGATAAGCCCTTTACCCTGACTCAGACTAGAGCCTTAGATAAGCCCTTTACCCTGACTCAGACTAGAGCCTTAGATAAGCTCTTTACCCTGACTCAGACTAGAGCCTTAGATAAGCCCTTTACCCTGACTCAGACTAGAGCCTTAGATAAGCCCTTTACCCTGACTCAGACTAGAGCCTTAGATAAGCTGTTTACCCTGACTCAGACTAGAGCCTTAGATAAGCCCTTTACCCTGACTCAGACTAGAGCCTTAGATAAGCCCTTTACCCTGACTCAGACTAGAGCCTTAGATAAGCCGTTTACCCTGACTCAGACTAGAGCCTTAGATAAGCCCTTTACCCTGACTCAGACTAGAGCCTTAGATAAGCCCTTTACCCTGACTCAGACTAGAGCCTTAGATAAGCCCTTTACTCAGACTAGAGCCTTAGATAAGCTGTTTACCCTGACTCAGACTAGAGCCTTAGATAAGCCTTTTACTCAGACTAGAGCCTTAGATAAGCAGTTTACCTTGACTCAGACTAGAGCCTTAGATAAGCCTTTTACTCAGACTAGAGCCTTAGATAAGCCCTTTACCCTGACTCAGATTAGAGCCTTAGATAAGCCCTTTACCCTGACTCAGACTAGAGCCTTAGATAAGCCCTTTACCCTGACTCAGACTAGAGCCTCAGATAAGCCTTTTACTCAGACTAGAGCCTTAGATAAGCTGTTTACCCTGACTCAGACTAGAGCCTTAGATAAGCCTTTTACTCAGACTAGAGCCTTAGATAAGCCTTTTACTCAGACTAGAGCCTTAGATAAGCCCTTTACCCTGACTCAGACTAGAGCCTTAGATAAGCCCTTTACCCTGACTCAGACGAGAGCCTTAGATAAGCTGTTTACCCTGACTCAGACTAGAGCCTTAGATAAGCCCTTTACCCTGACTCAGACTAGAGCCTTAGATAAGCCCTTTACCCTGACTCAGACTAGAGCCTTAGATAAGCCCTTTACCCTGACTCAGACTAGAGCCTTAGATAAGCTGTTTACTCAGACTAGAGCCTTAGATAAGCTGTTTACCCTGACTCAGACTAGAGCCTTAGATAAGCCTTTTACTCAGACTAGAGCCTTAGATAAGCCCTTTACCCTGACTCAGACTAGAGCCTTAGATAAGCCTTTTACTCAGACTAGAGCCTTAGATAAGCCCTTTACCCTGACTCAGACTAGAGCCTTAGATAAGCTGTTTACCCTGACTCAGACTAGAGCCTTAGATAAGCTGTTTACTCAGACTAGAGCCTTAGATAAGCTGTTTACCCTGACTCAGACTAGAGCCTTAGATAAGCCTTTTACTCAGACTAGAGCCTTAGATAAGCCCTTTACCCTGTCTCAGACTAGAGCCTTAGATAAGCCGTTTACCCTGACTCAGACTAGAGCCTTAGATAAGCCCTTTACCCTGACTCAGACTAGAGCCTTAGATAAGCCCTTTACCCTGACTCAGACTAGAGCCTTAGATAAGCCCTTTACCCTGACTCAGACTAGAGCCTCAGATAAGCCTTTTACTCAGACTAGAGCCTTAGATAAGCCCTTTACCCTGACTCAGACTAGAGCCTTAAATAAGTCCTTTACCCTGACTCAGACTAGAGCCTTAGATAAGCCCTTTACCCTGACTCAGACTAGAGCCTTAGATAAGCCCTTTACCCTGACTCAGACTAGAGCCTTAGATAAGCCCTTTACCCTGACTCAGACTAGAGCCTTAGATAAGCCCTTTACCCTGACTCAGACTAGAGCCTTAGATAAGCCCTTTACCCTGACTCAGACTAGAGCCTTAGATAAGCCCTTTACCCTGACTCAGACTAGAGCCTTAGATAAGCCCTTTACCCTGACTCAGACTAGAGCCTTAGATAAGCCTTTTACTCAGACTAGAGCCTTAGATAAGCCCTTTACCCTGACTCAGATTAGAGCCTTAGATAAGCCCTTTACCCTGACTCAGACTAGAGCCTTAGATAAGCCCTTTACCCTGACTCAGACTAGAGCCTCAGATAAGCCTTTTACTCAGACTAGAGCCTTAGATAAGCTGTTTACCCTGACTCAGACTAGAGCCTTAGATAAGCCTTTTACTCAGACTAGAGCCTTAGATAAGCCTTTTACTCAGACTAGAGCCTTAGATAAGCCCTTTACCCTGACTCAGACTAGAGCCTTAGATAAGCCCTTTACCCTGACTCAGACGAGAGCCTTAGATAAGCTGTTTACCCTGACTCAGACTAGAGCCTTAGATAAGCCCTTTACCCTGACTCAGACTAGAGCCTTAGATAAGCCCTTTACCCTGACTCAGACTAGAGCCTTAGATAAGCCCTTTACCCTGACTCAGACTAGAGCCTTAGATAAGCCTTTTACTCAGACTAGAGCCTTAGATAAGCCCTTTACCCTGACTCAGACTAGAGCCTTAGATAAGCTGTTTACCCTGACTCAGACTAGAGCCTTAGATAAGCTGTTTACTCAGACTAGAGCCTTAGATAAGCTGTTTACCCTGACTCAGACTAGAGCCTTAGATAAGCCTTTTACTCAGACTAGAGCCTTAGATAAGCCTTTTACTCAGACTAGAGCCTTAGATAAGCCTTTTACTCAGACTAGAGCCTTAGATAAGCCCTTTACCCTGACTCAGACTAGAGCCTTAGATAAGCCCTTTACCCTGACTCAGACGAGAGCCTTAGATAAGCTGTTTACCCTGACTCAGACTAGAGCCTTAGATAAGCCCTTTACCCTGACTCAGACTAGAGCCTTAGATAAGCCCTTTACCCTGACTCAGACTAGAGCCTTAGATAAGCCCTTTACCCTGACTCAGACTAGAGCCTTAGATAAGCCCTTTACCCTGACTCAGACTAGAGCCTTAGATAAGCTGTTTACCCTGACTCAGACTAGAGCCTTAGATAAGCTGTTTACTCAGACTAGAGCCTTCGATAAGCTGTTTACCCTGACTCAGACTAGAGCCTTAGATAAGCCTTTTACTCAGACTAGAGCCTTAGATAAGCCCTTTACCCTGACTCAGACTAGAGCCTTAGATAAGCCCTTTACCCTGACTCAGATGAGAGCCTCAGATAAGCCCTTTACCCTGACTCAGACTAGAGCCTTAGATAAGCCCTTTACCCTGACTCAGACTAGAGCCTTAGATAAGCTGTTTACTCAGACTAGAGCCTTAGATAAGCTGTTTACCCTGACTCAGACTAGAGCCTTAGATAAGCCTTTTACTCAGACTAGAGCCTTAGATAAGCCCTTTACCCTGACTCAGACTAGAGCCTTAGATAAGCCCTTTACCCTGACTCAGACTAGAGCCTTAGATAAGCTGTTTACCCTGACTCAGACTAGAGCCTTAGATAAGCCCTTTACCCTGACTCAGACTAGAGCCTTAGATAAGCCCTTTACCCTGACTCAGACTAGAGCCTTAGATAAGCCTTTTACTCAGACTAGAGCCTTCGATAAGCTGTTTACCCTGACTCAGACTAGAGCCTTAGATAAGCCTTTTACTCAGACTAGAGCCTTAGATAAGCAGTTTACCTTGACTCAGACTAGAGCCTTAGATAAGCCTTTTACTCAGACTAGAGCCTTAGATAAGCCCTTTACCCTGACTCAGATTAGAGCCTTAGATAAGCCCTTTACCCTGACTCAGACTAGAGCCTTAGATAAGCCCTTTACCCTGACTCAGACTAGAGCCTCAGATAAGCCTTTTACTCAGACTAGAGCCTTAGATAAGCTGTTTACCCTGACTCAGACTAGAGCCTTAGATAAGCCTTTTACTCAGACTAGAGCCTTAGATAAGCCTTTTACTCAGACTAGAGCCTTAGATAAGCCCTTTACCCTGACTCAGACTAGAGCCTTAGATAAGCCCTTTACCCTGACTCAGACTAGAGCCTTAGATAAGCCTGTTTACCCTGACTCAGACTAGAGCCTTAGATAAGCCCTTTACCCTGACTCAGACTAGAGCCTTAGATAAGCCCTTTACCCTGACTCAGACTAGAGCCTTAGATAAGCCCTTTTACCCTGACTCAGACTAGAGCCTTAGATAAGCCCTTTACCCTCAGACTAGAGCCTTAGATAAGCTGTTTACCCTGACTCAGACTAGAGCCTTAGATAAGCCCTTTACCCTGACTCAGACTCAGACTAGAGCCTTAGATAAGCTAGAGGAGAGCGATAAGCCTTTACCCTGACTCAGACCTTAGATAAGCCTTTTGAGATAAGCCTTAGATAAGCCCTTTACCCTGACTCAGACTAGAGCCTTAGATAAGCCCTTTACCCTGACTCAGACTAGAGCCTTAGATAAGCCCTTTACCCTGACTCAGACTAGAGCCTTAGATAAGCCCTTTACCCTGACTCAGACTAGAGCCTTAGATAAGCCTTTAGTTTACTCAGACTAGAGCCTTAGATAAGCTGTTTACCCTGACTCAGACTAGAGCCTTAGATAAGCCTTTTACTCAGACTAGAGCCTTAGATAAGCCCTTTACCCTGACTCAGACTAGAGCCTTAGATAAGCCTTTTACTCAGACTAGAGCCTTAGATAAGCCCTTTACCCTGACTCAGACTAGAGCCTTAGATAAGCCCTTTACCCTGACTCAGACTAGAGCCTTAGATAAGCCCCTTCAGACCCTGACTCAGACTAGAGCCTTAGATAAGCCCTTTACCCTGACTCAGACTAGAGCCTTAGATAAGCCTTTTACTCAGATAGAGCCTTAGATAAGCCCTTTACCCTGACTCAGACTAGAGCCTTAGATAAGCCCTTTGACTCAGACTGACTCAGACTAGAGCCTTAGATAAGCCCTTTACCCTGACTCAGACTAGAGCCTTAGATAAGCCCTTTACCCTGACTCAGACTAGAGCCTTAGATAAGCCCTTTACCCTGACTCAGACTAGAGCCTTAGATAAGCCCTTTACCTGACTCAGACTAGAGCCTTAGATAAGCCCTTTACCCTGACTCAGACTAGAGCCTTAGATAAGCCCTTTACCCTGACTCAGACTAGAGCCTTAGATAAGCCCTTTACCCTGACTCAGACTAGAGCCTTAGATAAGCCCTTTACCCTGACTCAGACTAGAGCCTTAGATAAGCCCTTTACCCTGACTCAGACTAGAGCCTTAGATAAGCCCTTTACCCTGACTCAGACTAGAGCCTTAGATAAGCCCTTTACCCTGACTCAGACTAGAGCCTTAGATAAGCCCTTTACCCTGACTCAGACTAGAGCCTTAGATAAGCCCCCTGACTCAGACTAGAGCCTTAGATAAGCCCTTTACCCTGACTCAGACTAGAGCCTTAGATAAGCTGTTTACCCTGACTCAGACTAGAGCCTTAGATAAGCTGTTTACTCAGACTAGAGCCTTAGATAAGCCCTTTACCCTGACTCAGACTAGAGCCTTAGATAAGCCTTTTACTCAGACTAGAGCCTTAGATAAGCCCTTTACCCTGACTCAGACTAGAGCCTTAGATAAGCCCTTTACCCTGACTCAGACTAGAGCCTTAGATAAGCCCTTTACCCTGACTCAGACTAGAGCCTTAGATAAGCCCTTTACCCTGACTCAGACTAGAGCCTTAGATAAGCCCTTTACCTGACTCAGACTAGAGCCTTAGATAAGCCCTTTACCCTGACTCAGACTAGAGCCTTAGATAAGCCCTTTACCCTGACTCAGACTAGAGCCTTAGATAAGCCCTTTACCCTGACTCAGACTAGAGCCTTAGATAAGCCCTTTACCCTGACTCAGACTAGAGCCTTAGATAAGCCCTTTACCCTGACTCAGACTAGAGCCTTAGATAAGCTGTTTACCCTGACTAGAGCCTTAGATAAGCTGTTTACCCTGACTCAGACTAGAGCCTTAGATAAGCCTTTTACTCAGACTAGAGCCTTAGATAAGCCTTTTAGACTAGAGCCTTAGATAAGCCCTTTACCCTGACTCAGACTAGAGCCTTAGATAAGCCCTTTACCCTGACTCAGACTTAAGCCCTTTACCCTGACTCAGACTAGAGCCTTAGATAAGCCCTTTACCCTTTACCCTGACTCAGACTAGAGCCTTAGATAAGCCCTTTACCCTGACTCAGACTAGAGCCTTAGATAAGCCCTGACTCAGACTAGAGCCTTAGATAAGCCCTTTACCCTGACTCAGACTAGAGCCTTAGATAAGCTGTTTACCCTGACTCAGACTAGAGCCTTAGATAAGCCCTTTACTCAGACTAGAGCCTTAGATAAGCACCCTCTCAGACTAGAGCCTTAGATAAGCCCTTTACCCTGACTCAGACTAGAGCCTTAGATAAGCCCTTTACCCTGACTCAGACTAGAGCCTTAGATAAGCCCTTTACCCTGACTCAGACTAGAGCCTTAGATAAGCCCTTTACCCTGACTCAGACTAGAGCCTTAGATAAGCCCTTTACCCTGACTCAGACTAGAGCCTTAGATAAGCCCTTTACCCAGACTCAGACTAGAGCCTTAGATAAGCCCTTTACCCTGACTCAGACTAGAGCCTTAGATAAGCCCTTTTAGACTCACTCAGACTAGAGCCTTAGATAAGCCCTTTACCCTGACTCAGACTAGACCTAGAGCCTTTAGATAAGCCTTAGATTTTGACTCAGACTAGAGCCTTAGATAAGCCCTTTATACTGACTCAGACTAGAGCCTTAGATAAGCCCTTTACCCTGACTCAGACTAGAGCCTTAGATAAGCCCTTTACCCTGACTCAGACTAGAGAGCCTCAGATAAGCCTTAGATAAGCTGTTTACCCTGACTCAGACTAGAGCCTTAGATAAGCCCTTTACCCTGACTCAGACTAGAGCCTTAGATAAGCCTTTACCTGACTCAGACTAGAGCCTTAGATAAGCCCTTTACCCTGACTCAGATGAGAGCCTCAGATAAGCCCTTTACCCTGACTCAGACTAGAGCCTTAGATAAGCCCTTTACCCTGACTCAGACGAGAGCCTTAGATAAGCTGTTTACTCAGACTAGAGCCTTAGATAAGCCCTTTACCCTGACTCAGACTAGAGCCTTAGATAAGCCCTTTACCCTGACTCAGACGAGAGCCTCAGATAAGCCCTTTACCCTGACTCAGACTAGAGCCTTAGATAAGCCCTTTACCCTGACTCAGACTAGAGCCTTAGATAAGCCCTTTACCCTGACTCAGACTAGAGCCTTAGATAAGCCTCAGATAAGCCTTAGATAAGCCCTTTACCCTGACTCAGACTAGAGCCTTAGATAAGCCCTTTACCCTGACTCAGACTAGAGCCTTAGATAAGCCCTTTACCCTGACTCAGACTAGAGCCTTAGATAAGCCCTTTACCCTGACTCAGACGAGAGCCTCAGATAAGCCCTTTACCCTGACTCAGACTAGAGCCTTAGATAAGCCCTTTACCCTGACTCAGACCAGAGCCTTAGATAAGCCTTTTACTCAGACTAAAGCCTTAGATAAGCTGTTTTAGAACCTGTTCTTCCTTTTGTAAGCATCGCGTGGCAAAGTAGCCAGAAGGTTGATGAATCGCAGCCCGCCGCGGACTAACGGTAGCAGTCTCCATTATTACACAGTGTTTCATTTTAAAAACCCTTTTTATAAAACAGATTTCATGCAGTGCAATGCAGTCATTTTCATATGACTGGGGACGAGCAGAATGTTTTTTTTATACTAAAACGGAGCGTGACAATGATGATTTCTACACAGGCTGTTGTTACAAAATGAGTGTAAACTTTTGAACAGTGCTGAAGTTGACTCAACTGTAAACACGGAGGACAACTGATACCAGCTGAAGTATCTCGTCATCATTGAATTAAAGCCAAATGAAATTGGATTGGTCACATACACAATGGTTAGCAGATGTTAATGCGAGTGTAGTGAAATGCTTGTGCTTCTATGTCTGACAGTGCAGTAATATCTAACAATTCCCCAACAACTACCTCATACACACAAATCTAAAGGGGTGAATGAGAATATGTACATGTACGTGTATGGGTGAGCGATGGCCGAGCGACATAGGCAAGGTGCAGTAGATGGTATAAAATACAGTATATACATGTGTTATGAGTAATGTAGGGAATGAAAACATTATATTAAGTGGCATTGTTTAAAGTGACTAGTGATACATTTGTTAAAGTGGCCAATGATTTGAGTGTGTTGGCAGCAGCCTCTCTGAGTTAGTGATTGCTGTTTAATAGTCAGATGGCCTTGCGATAGAAGCTGTTTTTCAGTCTCTCGGTCCCTGCTTTGATGCACCTGTACTGACCTCGCCTTCTGGATGGTAGTGGGGTGAACAGGCTGTGGCTCGGGTGGTTGTTGTCCTTGATGATCTTTATGGCCTTCCTGTGACATTGGGTGCTGTATGTGTCCTGGAGGGCAGGTAGTTTGCCTCCGGTGATGTGTTGGGCTGACCGCACCACCCTCTGGACAGCCTTGTGGTTGAGGGTGGTGCAGTTGCAGTATCAGGTGACAGGATGCTCTCAATTGTGCATCTGTAGAAGTTTGTGAGGGTTTTAGGTGACAAGCAACATTTCTTCAGCATCCTGAGGTTGAAGAGGCGCTATTGCACCTTCTTCTCCACGCTGTCTGTGTGGGTGGACCAATTCAGTTTGTCTGTGATGTGCACGCAGAGGAACTTACAACTTTCCACCTTCTCCACTACTTTCCCATCGATGCGGATAGGGGGGTGCGCCCTCTGCTGTTTCCTGAAGTCCACGATAATTTCCTTTGTTTTGTTGACATTGAGTGAGAGGTTGTTTTCCTGACACCACACTCCGTGTGCCCTCACCAACTCCCTGTAAGCTGTCTCGTCGTTGTTGGTAATAAATCCCACTACTGTTGTGTCATCTGCAAACTTGATGATTGAGTTGGAGGCGTGCATGGTCACGCAGTCATGGGTGAACAGGGAGTACAGGAGGGGACTGAGCACGCACCCCTGAGGTGCCCCCGTGCTGAGGATCAGCGTGACGGATGCGTTGTTACCTACCCTTACCACCTGGGGGTGGCCCGTCAGGAAGTCCAGGATCCAGTTGCAGAGGGAGGTGTATAAGTCCCAGGATCCTTAGCTTAGTGATGAGCTTTGAGGGCACTATGGTGTTGAGCTGTAGTCATTGAACAGCATTCTCACATAAGTGTTCCTTTTGTCCAGGTGGGAAAGGGGAGTGTGGAGTGCAATAGAGATTGCGTCATCTGTGGATCTGTTTGGGCGGTATGCAAATTGGAGTGGGTCTAGGGTTTCTGGGATAATGGTGTTGATGTGAGCCATTACCAGCCTTTCAAAGCACTTCATGGCTACAGACGTGAGTGCTCCGGGTCGGTAGTCATTTAGACAGTTTGCCTTTGTGTTCTTGGGCACATGGATTATGGTGTTCTGCTTGAAACATGTAGGTATTACAGACTCTGTCAGGGATTGTTTGAAAATGTCAGTGAAGACACTTGCTAGTTGGTCAGGTCATGCTCGGAGTACACGTCCTGGTAATCTGTCTGGCCCTGCGGCCTTGTGAATGTTGACCTGTTTAAAGGTCTTACATCGGCTGGTACTCAGATTATTAATTACAGACTGGTCCTCAGATGTGTTATTTACAGACTGGTACTCAGATGGGTTAATTACAGACTGGTACTCAGATCTATTAATTACAGGCTGGTACTCAGATCGGTTAATTATTGCAGGTACTCAGATTATTAATTACAGACTGGTACTCAGATTATTAATTACAGACTGATCCTCAAATGATTAATTACAGACTGGTTCTCAGATCGGTTAATTACAGACAGGTACTTAGATTGTTAATTACAGACAGGTACTCAGATCTATTAATTACAGACTGGTACTTAGATTATTACTTACAGACTGGTACTCAGATCTATTAATTACAGACTGGTCCTCGGATGTGTTATTTACAGACTGGTACTCAGACCGGTTAATTATTGCAGTACTCAGATCTATTAATTACAGACTGGTACTCAGATGATTAATTACAGAATGGTACTCAGATGATTAATTACAGACTGGTACTCAGATCTATTAATTACAGACTGGTACTCAGATCTATTAATTACAGACTGGTACTCAGATTATTAATTACAGGCTGGTCCTCGGATGTGTTATTTACAGACTGGTACTCAGATGTGTTATTTACAGACTGGTACTCAGATCGGTTAATTATTGCAGGTACTCAGATCTATTAATTACAGACTGGTACTCAGATGATTAATTACAGACTGGTACTCAGATGGGTTAATTACAGACTGGTACTCAGATGATTAATTACAGACTGGTACTCAGATGGGTTATTTACAGACTGGTACTCAGATGGGTTAATTACAGACTGGTACTCAGATGATTAATTACAGAATGGTACTCAGATGATTAATTACAGACTGGTACTCAGATCTATTAATTACAGACTGGTACTCAGATTATTAATTACAGCAGATCTGTCAAGCAGCATGGTTAGGGTTCTCCCCTGGGTTTTTAACAAGTTGTTGCTGCGGAGTTGTTTTAAAATTTTAATGTTTATTTTTTAATATAGTGGCGTAACCAGTCCACAAGGTGGCGGAGAACCATGTGAAAACTCTAAAGGCTACAACGGACCTGCTTTGCTCACACACACAGGCTGGGGCTGAACACGCACCCCTGAGGGGCCCCAGTGTTGAGGATCAGCGTGGCAGATGTGTTGTTACCTACCCTTACCACCAGGTGGCGGCATGTCAGGAAGTCCAGGATCCAGACACACACAGACACACAGACAGTACCGGTCAAATGTTTGGACAAACCTACTTATTCAAGGGTTTATCTCTATG
>NC_060178.1:3776597-3831597 GCF_021184085.1 Oncorhynchus gorbuscha | reverse complement strand
TTGTGGTGATTGTAAAGTGTGTTGTTGTGATTGTAAAGTGTGTTGTTGTGATTGTAAAGTGTGTTGTTGTGATTGTAAAGTGTGTTAATGTGAATGTAAAGTGTGTTAATGTGATTGTACATTTACATTACATTTAAGTAATTTAGCAGACGCTCTTATCCAGAGCGACTTACATTGTAAAGTGTGTTAATGTAATTGTAAAGTGTGTTGTTGTGATTGTAATGTAAAGTGTGTTGTTGTGATTGTAATGTAAAGTGTGTTGTTGTGATTGTAAAGTGTGTTAATGTGATTGTAAAGTGTGTTATTGTGATTGTTGTAAAGTGTGTTATTGTGATTGTTGTAAAGTGTGTTAATGTGATTGTAAAGTGTGTTAATGTGATTGTAAAGTGTGTTAATGTGATTGTAATGTGTGTTATTGTGATTGTAAAGTGTGTTAATGTGATTGTAAAGTGTGTTAATGTGATTGTAAAGTGTGTTAATGTGATTGTAAAGTGTGTTAATGTGATTGTAAAGTGTGTTGTTGTGAATGTAAAATGTGTTGTTGTGAATGTAAACTGTGTTATTGTGTGTGGGGAAGATGAGACCCATGATTGGTCAACTCTGTTTGTTGTTTACAACTGTAAGGTTGTAAAATTCTCGGATGGGAGTAAGAATGACATTTTCTGGGAAAAGCAGGGAATTTCACAATCCTAGAGCTGTCTATATAAATGAAGTGTGCTAACTGTTCCTCTGTTTCTCTCCCCCAACCCCCCTCCCTTATAGCACCAACAGCAGGTAGCCCAGGCAGTAGACCGAGCTAAACAGGTCACCATGACTGAGCTCAATGCCACCATCGGGGTACGTGGGCTTCCCAATCTGGCCCTCACCGTGTGTAAACCTACTTCTTTTAAATTATTATTATTATTTTTAAATCTTCATTTAATAAACATCAGCTAGGACAAATCTGCATTAACGTGACTACTGTACTGACCACCCACTACCCTAACAGTCTAGTCTAAAAGTACCTGTGTCCAGCTGCTGGCCTGACAACAGTTTCACCAATTAGCAGACACGGTGAATTACACATGATCACAGAGTAATATTAATCACACATTTAGTAATATATCATATTAATCACACATTTAGTAATATATCATATTAATCACACATTTAGTAATATATCATATTAATCACACATTTAGTAATATATCATATTAATCACACATTTAGTAATATATCATATTAATCACACATTTAGTAATATATCATATTAATCACACATTTAGTAATATATCATATTAATCACACATTTAGTAATATATCATATTAATCACACATTTAGTAATATATCATATTAATCACACATTTAGTAATATATCATATTAATCACACATTTAGTAATATATCATATTAATCACACATTTAGTAATATATCATATTAATCACACATTTAGTA
Source organism: Oncorhynchus gorbuscha (assembly GCF_021184085.1). Classification (NCBI taxonomy): domain Eukaryota; kingdom Metazoa; phylum Chordata; class Actinopteri; order Salmoniformes; family Salmonidae; genus Oncorhynchus; species Oncorhynchus gorbuscha. The sequence continues at coordinate 3,830,162 of NC_060178.1, read as the reverse complement.
ATATATATTAATCATTTATTAATCATATTAATCACATTTAGTAATATATCATATTAATCACACATTTAGTAATATATCATATTAATCACACATTTAGTAATATATCATATTAATCACACATTTAGTAATATATCATATTAATCACACATTTAGTAATATATCATATTAATCACACATTTAGTAATATATCATATTAATCACACATTTAGTAATATATCATATTAATCACACATTTAGTAATATATCATATTAATCACACATTTAGTAATATATCATATTAATCACACATTTAGTAATATATCATATTAATCACACATTTAGTAATATATCATATTAATCACACATTTAGTAATATATCATATTAATCACACATTTAGTAATATATCATTTATTAATCACACATTTAGTAATATATCATATTAATCACACATTTAGTAATATATCATATTAATCACACATTTAGTAATATATCATATTAATCACACATTTAGTAATATATCATATTAATCACACATTTAGTAATATATCATATTAATCACACATTTAGTAATATATCATATTAATCACACATTTAGTAATATAGATGGTGAAGGTTGTTTATTGTGGTTGTTGTATCAGTACTGCAGTTCACCTGACAGTGCAGAGGATGTGTCAGACAGGGCTGTCTGTTGCAGTACCTGTTAGTGTGGGCAGTACCTGTTAGTGTGGGCAGTACCTGTTAGTGTGGGCAGTACCTGTTAGTGTGGGCAGTACCTGTTAGTGTGGGCAGTACCTGTTAGTGTGGGCAGTACCTGTTAGTGTGGGCAGTACCTGTTAGTGTGTGCAGTACCTGTTAGTGTGGGCAGTACCTGTTAGTGTATAGCAGTACCTGTTAGTGTGGGCAGTACCTGTTAGTGTATAGCAGTACCTGTTAGTGTGGGCAGTACCTGTTAGTGTGGGCAGTACCTGTTAGTGTGGGCAGTACCTGTTAGTGTGGGCAGTACCTGTTAGTGTGGGCAGTACCTGTTAGTGTGGGCAGTACCTGTTAGTGTGGGCAGTACCTGTTAGTGTGGGCAGTACCTGTTAGTGTGGGCAGTACCTGTTAGTGTGTAGCAGTACCTGTTAGTGTGGGCAGTACCTGTTAGTGTATAGCAGTACCTGTTAGTGTGGGCAGTACCTGTTAGTGTGGGCAGTACCTGTTAGTGTGGGCAGTACCTGTTAGTGTGGGCAGTACCTGTTAGTGTGGGCAGTACCTGTTAGTGTATAGCAGTACCTGTTAGTGTGGGCAGTACCTGTTAGTGTGGGCAGTACCTGTTAGTGTGGGCAGTACCTGTTAGTGTGGGCAGTACCTGTTAGTGTGGGCAGTACCTGTTAGTGTGGGCAGTACCTGTTAGTGTGGGCAGTACCTGTTAGTGTGGGCAGTACCTGTTAGTGTGGGCAGTACCTGTTAGTGTGGGCAGTACCTGTTAGTGTGGGCAGTACCTGTTAGTGTGGGCAGTACCTGTTAGTGTGGGCAGTACCTGTTAGTGTGGGCAGTACCTGTTAGTGTGGGCAGTACCTGTTAGTGTGGGCAGTACCTGTTAGTGTGGGCAGTACCTGTTAGTGTGGGCAGTACCTGTTAGTGTGGGCAGTACCTGTTAGTGTGGGCAGTACCTGTTAGTGTGGGCAGTACCTGTTAGTGTGGGCAGTACCTGTTAGTGTGGGCAGTACCTGTTAGTGTGGGCAGTACCTGTTAGTGTATAGCAGTACCTGTTAGTGTATAGCAGTACCTGTTAGTGTGGGCAGTACCTGTTAGTGTGGGCAGTACCTGTTAGTGTGGGCAGTACCTGTTAGTGTGGGCAGTACCTGTTAGTGTGTGGGCAGTACCTGTTAGTGTGGGCAGTACCTGTTAGTGTGGGCAGTACCTGTTAGTGTGGGCAGTACCTGTTAGTCTGGGCAGTACCTGTTAGTGTGGGCAGTACCTGTTAGTGTGTGGGCAGTACCTGTTAGTGTGGGCAGTACCTGTTAGTCTGGGCAGTACCTGTTAGTGTGGGCAGTACCTGTTAGTGTGGGCAGTACCTGTTAGTGTGGGCAGTACCTGTTAGTGTGGGCAGTACCTGTTAGTGTGGGCAGTACCTGTTAGTGTGGGCAGTACCTGTTAGTTTGGGCAGTACCTGTTAGTGTGGGCAGTACCTGTTAGTGTGTGGGCAGTACCTGTTAGTCTGGGCAGTACCTGTTAGTCTGGGCAGTACCTGTTAGTGTGGGCAGTACCTGTTAGTGTGGGCAGTACCTGTTAGTGTGGGCAGTACCTGTTAGTGTATAGCAGTACCTGTTAGTGTGGGCAGTACCTGTTAGTGTGGGCAGTACCTGTTAGTGTGGGCAGTACCTGTTAGTGTGTTGCAGTACCTGTTAGTGTGGGCAGTACCTGTTAGTGTGGGCAGTACCTGTTAGTGTGGGCAGTACCTGTTAGTGTGGGCAGTACCTGTTAGTGTGGGCAGTACCTGTTAGTGTGTGGGCAGTACCTGTTAGTGTGGGCAGTACCTGTTAGTGTATAGCAGTACCTGTTAGTGTGGGCAGTACCTGTTAGTGTGGGCAGTACCTGTTAGTGTGGGCAGTACCTGTTAGTGTGGGCAGTACCTGTTAGTGTGGGCAGTACCTGTTAGTGTGTTGCAGTACCTGTTAGTGTGGGCAGTACCTGTTAGTGTGGGCAGTACCTGTTAGTGTGGGCAGTACCTGTTAGTGTGGGCAGTACCTGTTAGTGTGGGCAGTACCTGTTAGTGTGGGCAGTACCTGTTAGTGTGGGCAGTACCTGTTAGTGTGGGCAGTACCTGTTAGTGTGGGCAGTACCTGTTAGTGTGGGCAGTACCTGTTAGTGTGGGCAGTACCTGTTAGTGTGGGCAGTACCTGTTAGTGTGGGCAGTACCTGTTAGTGTGGGCAGTACCTGTTAGTGTGGGCAGTACCTGTTAGTGTGGGCAGTACCTGTTAGTGTGGGCAGTACCTGTTAGTGTGGGCAGTACCTGTTAGTGTGGGCAGTACCTGTTAGTGTGGGCAGTACCTGTTAGTTGGGCAGTACCTGTTAGTGTGGGCAGTACCTGTTAGTGTACCTGTTAGTGTGGGCAGTACCTGTTAGTGTGGGCAGTACAGTACTGTTAGTGTGTAGCAGTACCTGTTAGTGTGGGCAGTACCTGTTAGTGTGGGCAGTACCTGTTAGTGTGTAGCAGTACCTGTTAGTGTGGGCAGTACCTGTTAGTGTGGGCAGTACCTGTTAGTGTGGGCAGTACCTGTTAGTGTGGGCAGTACCTGTTAGTGTGGGCAGTACCTGTTAGTGTGGGCAGTACCTGTTAGTGTGGGCAGTACCTGTTAGTGTGGGCAGTACCTGTTAGTGTGGGCAGTACCTGTTAGTGTGTGGGCAGTACCTGTTAGTGCAGTACCTGTTAGTGTGGGCAGTACCTGTTAGTGTGGGCAGTACCTGTTAGGTACAGTGGGCAGTACCTGTTAGTGTGGGCAGTACCTGTTAGTGTGGGCAGTACCTGTTAGTGTGGGCAGTACCTGTTAGTGTGGGCAGTACCTGTTAGTGTGGGCAGTACCTGTTAGTGTGGGCAGTACCTGTTAGTGTGGGCAGTACCTGTTAGTGTGGGCAGTACCTGTTAGTGTATAGCAGTACCTGTTAGTGTGGGCAGTACCTGTTAGTGTGGGCAGTACCTGTTAGTCTGGGCAGTACCTGTTAGTGTGGGCAGTACCTGTTAGTGTGGGCAGTACCTGTTAGTGTGGGCAGTACCTGTTAGTGTGGGCAGTACCTGTTAGTGTGGGCAGTACCTGTTAGTGTGGGCAGTACCTGTTAGTGTGGGCAGTACCTGTTAGTGTGGGCAGTACCTGTTAGTGTGGGCAGTAGTACCTGTTAGTGTGGGCAGTACCTGTTAGTGTGGGCAGTACCTGTTAGTGTGGGCAGTACCTGTTAGTGTGGGCAGTACCTGTTAGTGTGGGCAGTACCTGTTAGTGTGGGCAGTACCTGTTAGTGTGTAGCAGTACCTGTTAGTGTGGGCAGTACCTGTTAGTGTGGGCAGTACCTGTTAGTGTGGGCAGTACCTGTTAGTGTGGGCAGTACCTGTTAGTGTGGGGCAGCAGTACCTGTTAGTGTGGGCAGTACCTGTTAGTGTGGGCAGTACCTGTTAGTGTGGGCAGTACCTGTTAGTGTGGGCAGTTAGTGTTAGTGTGGGCAGTACCTGTTAGTGTGGGCAGTACCTGTTAGTGTGGGCAGTACCTGTTAGTGTGGTACCTGTTAGTGTGGGCAGTACCTGTTAGTGTGGGCAGTACCTGTTAGTGTGTGTTAGTGTGGCAGTACCTGTTAGTCTGGGCAGTACCTGTTAGTGTGGGCAGTACCTGTTAGTGTGGGCAGTACCTGTTAGTGTGGGCAGTACCTGTTAGTGTGGGCAGTACCTGTTAGTGTATAGCAGTACCTGTTAGTGTGGGCAGTACCTGTTAGTGTGGGCAGTACCTGTTAGTGTGGGCAGTGGTGTGGCAGTACCTGTTAGTGTGGGCAGTACCTGTTAGTGTGTTGCAGTACCTGTTAGTGTGGGCAGTACCTGTTAGTGTGGGCAGTACCTGTTAGTGTGGGCAGTACCTGTTAGTGTGGGCAGTACCTGTTAGTGTGGGCAGTACCTGTTAGTGTGGGCAGTACCTGTTAGTGTGGGCAGTACCTGTTAGTGTGGGCAGTACCTGTTAGTGTGGGCAGTACCTGTTAGTGTGGGCAGTACCTGTTAGTGTGGGCAGTACCTGTTAGTGTGGGCAGTACCTGTTAGTGTGGGCAGTACCTGTTAGTGTGGGCAGTACCTGTTAGTGTGGGCAGTACCTGTTAGTGTGGGCAGTACCTGTTAGTGTGGGCAGTACCTGTTAGTGTGGGCAGTGTGGGCCTGTTAGTGTGGGCAGTACCTGTTAGTGTGGGCAGTACCTGTTAGTGTGGGCAGTACCTGTTAGTGTGGGCAGTACCTGTTAGTGTGGGCAGTACCTGTTAGTTAGTGTGTGGGGCAGTACCTGTTAGTGTGGGCAGTACCTGTTAGTGTGGGCAGTACCTGTTAGTGTGGGCAGTACCTGTTAGTGTGGGCAGTACCTGTTAGTGTGAACAGTACCTGTTAGTGTGGGCAGTACCTGTTAGTGTGGGCAGTACCTGTTAGTGTGTTAATATCTGTCCGTGCTGGTCAAATAGTCCCGGTTTAAGTGATCAGCCTGTGTGTTTAGTGGCTGGGGTTTCTAAAGTACATTTGGTTAAACATAGTTATGTTTTACCTTAAGCCTGTCGTAGGTAAATTACTATATTATCACCGCAAACTAGACCAACAGCCGGCCACAAAGTAAAAACAATTATTTTTAATAAACTATGTTTGATCGTGTTCTATGACTGAATGGATTCAAGTCGTAACTTGAAGAACTTTGCCTCTTTTAAGAGTGACTTGAGTCTAGATCTTTGCAAAAAAAAAAAATATATATATATATATATATATATATACTACTTTAGTAATGTATCTTCTGGGGAAACCTACAGCAGATTGTGTTACAGAGATCCTGTAGATCTATGGGTTAGTGGTTAGTGGACGGCGTCTCTCTCTTCTCTTGCCCTCCGACCCACTTGTCCTCTTCTTGCTCCGTCTCTGCCCCCCCCCCCCCCCCATCTACAGCAGCAACAGCTCCAGGCTCAGCATCTGTCCCATGCAGCCCACGGTGGTCCTCCCCTCCTGGCCGCACACCCCTCCGGGCTCCAGCCTCCTGGGATAATCCCAGGGTCTGGGCTGCTGGCCCTGGGAGCTCTGGGGAGCCAGGCTAACCTCCCTGTTAAGGATGAGAAGAATCATCACGACGTGGAACACAGAGGTGATGAAAGGAGTCTTCTAGAAGCATTACTACTTCTGTATCAGGAGTCTTCTAAAAGCCTTACTACTTCTGTATCAGGAGTCTTCTAGCAGCATTACTACTGTATCAGGAGTCTTCTAGAATCTACTTCTGAATCAGGAGTCTTCTAGAAGCCTTACTACTTCTGTATCAGGAGTCTTCTAAAAGCCTTACTACTTCTGTATCAGGAGTCTTCTAGAAGCATTACTACTGTATCAGGAGTCTTCTAGAATCTACTTCTGTATCAGGAGTCTTCTAGAAGCCTTACTACTTCTGAATCAGGACTCTTCTAGAAGCCTTACTACTTCTGTATCAGGAGTCTTCTAGAAGCCTTACTACTTCTGTATCAGGAGTCTTCTAGAAGCCTTCCTACTTCTGAATCAGGAGTGTTCTAGAAGCCTTACTACTTCTGTATCAGGAGTCTTCTAGAAGCCGTACTACTTCTGTATCAGGAGTTGCCTGAGTGATGAGTAGTATAGTTGCCTAAGTGATGAGTATTATTTACAGAATGAAGTTTCCTAAGTGATGAGTAGTATAGTTGCCTAAGTGATGAGTAGTATAGTGGCCTAAGTGAGGAGTATTATTTACAGAATGAAGTTGCCTAAGTGAGGAGTATTATTTACAGAATGAAGTTGCCTAAGTGAGGAGTATTATTTACAGAATGAAGTTGCCTAAGTGATGAGTATTATTTACAGAATGAAGTTGCCTAAGTGAGGAGTATTATTTACAGAATGAAGTTGCCTAAGTGATGAGTATTATTTACAGAATGAAGTTGCCTAAGTGATGAGTATTATTTACAGAATGAAGTTTCCTAAGTGATGAGTAGTATAGTTGCCTAAGTGATGAGTAGTATAGTTGCCTAAGTGAGGAGTATTATTTACAGAATGAAGTTGCCTAAGTGATGAGTATTATTTACAGAATGAAGTTGCCTAAGTGAGGAGTATTATTTACAGAATGAAATTGCCTAAGTGATGAGTATTATTTACTGAATGAAGTTGCCTAAGTGATGAGTATTATTTACAGAATGAAGTTTCCTAAGTGATGAGTAGTATAGTTGCCTAAGTGATGAGTAGTATAGTTGCCTAAGTGAGGAGTATTATTTACTGAATGAAGTTGCCTAAGTGATGAGTATTATTTACAGAATGAAGTTGCCTAAGTGATGAGTAGTATAGTTGCCTAAGTGATGAGTAGTATAGTTGCCTAAGTGAGGAGTATTATTTACAGAATGAAGTTGCCTAAGTGATGAGTATTATTTACAGAATGAAGTTTCCTAAGTGATGAGTAGTATAGTTGCCTAAGTGATGAGTAGTATAGTTGCCTAAGTGAGGAGTATTATTTACAGAATGAAGTTGCCTAAGTGATGAGTATTATTTACAGAATGAAGTTGCCTAAGTGATGAGTATTATTTACAGAATGAAGTTGCCTAAGTGATGAGTATTATTTACAGAATGAAGTTGCCTAAGTGATGAGTATTATTTACAGAATAAATATTTACTCCTCACGAGCTCGTTAAGAGGAAAGCACAGCCTTTATACATTCTCTCTGGGTAATGAGCTGGTACGTTCTCAGGCTGTGATTGGCTAGAACAGCTATTCTGATAAAGGAGTTCTGCCCTGCAGTCAAATCTTGTTTTGATATGCCAACTGACTTGTTTTTCTTTTCTTGGCTGGTCATCACTGATTGCCATCTCTCCTGGCTGTGGCCATTTCCTATAATCAGAGAGCACGGTGAGTTTTGCCAAATTCAATCTCTTTTTTTTTTTTTTTTTTGTACTACAAGATAATGAGTATGCATAGTATTTACTATTTTCATTGAATCGAACACTGAACAAAAATATAAACACAACATGAAACAATTTCAAAAGATTTCACTGAGTTACAGTTCGTATAAGGAAATCAATTTCACACGACTGGGAATACAGATATGCAGATATACCTTAAAAATAAAAGGTAGGGGAGTGGATCAGAAAACCAGTCAGTATCTGGTGTGGATCAGAAAACCAGTCAGTATCTGGTGTGGATCAGAAAACCAGTCAGTATCTGGTGTGGATCAGAAAACCAGTCAGTATCTGGTGTGGATCAGAAAACCAGTCAGTATCTGGTGTGGATCAGAAAACCAGTCAGTATCTGGTGTGGATCAGAAAACCAGTCAGTATCTGGTGTGGATCAGAAAACCAGTCAGTATCTGGTGTGGATCAGAAAACCAGTCAGTATCTGGTGTGGATCAGAAAACCAGTCAGTATCTGGTGTGGATCATAGAACCAGTCAGTATCTGGTGTGACCACCATTTGCCTTATGCAGCACCACACATCTCCTTCACATAGAGTTGATCAGGCTGCTGATTGTGGTCTGTGGAATGTTGTCCCACTCCTCTTCAATGGCTGTGGAATGTTGTCCCACTCCTCTTCAATGGCTGTGGAATGTTGTCCCACTCCTCTTCAATGGCTGTGGAATGTTGTCCCACTCCTCTTCAATGGCTGTGGAATGTTGTCCCACTCCTCTTCAATGGCTGTGGAATGTTGTCCCACTCCTCTTCAATGGCTGTGGAATGTTGTCCCACTCCTCTTCAATGGCTGTGGAATGTTGTCCCACTCCTCTTCAATGGCTGTGGAATGTTGTCCCACTCCTCTTCAATGGCTTTGGGAAGTTGCTGGATATTGGCGGGAACTGTAACACGGTGTCGTACATGTCGATCCCAGAGCATCCCAAACATGCTCAATGGGTGACATGTCTGTCAGTTGAAACTGGAACTAAAATCGTTACATCATTCCTTAAAGGAGAAGTGGTAGACCTTAAAGGAGAAGTGGCAGACCTTAAAGGAGAAGTGGCAGACCTTAAAGGAGAAGTGGCAGACCTTAAAGGAGAAGTGGCAGACCTTAAAGGAGAAGTGGTAGACCTTAAAGGAGAAGTGGTAGACCTTAAAGGAGAAGTGGTAGACCTTAAAGGAGAAGTGGCAGACCTTAAAGGAGAAGTGGCAGACCTTAAAGGAGAAGTGGCAGACCTTAAAGGAGAAGTGGCAGACCTTAAAGAAGAGACCTTAAAGTGGCAGACCTTAAAGGAGAAAAGTGGCAGACCTTAAAGGAGAAGTGGCAGACCTTAAAGGAGAAGTGGTAGACCTTAAAGGAGAAGTGGCAGACCTTAAAGGAGGAGTGGCAGACCTTAAAGGAGAAGTGGTAGACCTTAAAGGAGAAGTGGCAGACCTTAAAGGAGAAGTGGCAGACCTTAAAGGAGAAGTGGCAGACCTTAAAGGAGAAGTGGCAGACCTTAAAGGAGGAGTGGTAGACCTTAAAGGAGGAGTGGTAGACCTTAAAGGAGAAGTGGCAGACCTTAAAGGAGAAGTGGCAGACCTTAAAGGAGAAGTGGCAGACCTTAAAGGAGAAGTTTTCCCCTCATCCCCGTGTTCTGCAGCTCAAATAAAACATCAACTGAAGTGCCAAAAAACACCCTAAGTAATGTGCTTTTAGAAACGATAACAAACGTCCAGACTCTCAGTAATACAAGATGTTGTACGCATGATATTGTGCCAATCTGAAACTTTAACCCGGAATGTTATTCAGTTGTGTCCAACTCGAGCTGCTTACTCTGCAGGCCGTGCAGGCCGTGGGATATCCCTGTAGTATTATGGTTTTGTGAATTATTAACTCTTTGTTATAGATAGTCATTCTGGTTCAATTACATTCTGTTCCAATCCCAGACTAAAGGCAGCTTGTTTTCAGAAGCTTCCCTCCCTCACTCTTGTCGAGAGAGAGAGAGAGAGAGAGAGAGAGAGAGAGAGAGAGAGAGAGAGAGAGAGAGAGAGAGAGAGAGAGAGAGAGAGAGAGAGAGAGAGAGAGAGAGAGAGAGAGAGAGAGAGAGAGAGAGAGAGAGAGAGAGAGAGAGAGAGAGAGAGAGAGAGAGAGAGAGAGAGACCACATTGGGCTTTAAAGGGATATATATCGAATATATTATAATATAGAGGAACCAGATAACGAGTCTTTTCTTTATTTGTAATGAAAGCTCTGCTGTAGGAAAGGGTGGGGGCACCTAGTCAATTGTACAACTTGTCATGTCTTTGGCATCATTAAACTGAAGATTAATCTTTATCAAATAACTCTGTAATTAGCATTTCGTGATTAACTAATTAATCATGTAACTGTAATTAACTAGGAAGTCGGGGCACCAAGGAAAAATATTCAGATTACCAAGTTATAATTTTCCTAATATAACTTTTCAGATATTTTTGATATCTGATCAATTAGTCTTCTGATTAATGAATTATTTATTTTACCTCACGTTAGTCTCATTCCAAACATGGTAAATTGTTGGTTATCTGCACGAACCCAGTCTTCACTATGAGTCATCCATACATCAATTGTCTTAAAATCATTTATTTACTAACTAAGTCATTCACAGAAATGCATAAACAAACAGTAGATAATTACAGGGAAATGATAACGGAGTTTCCCTAGTGGGATAAACCGGCATCGCGGCTTGGTGTACAAAAGGGAAGTGGGGGTCGACTGAGATAAGAAACACACAGATGATAATAATAACAATTGAAATGCTAATCCTTTGCACATGAACACTCACTCATTCGGGAATAATTGCAATCAATACATATGTTTACGCTCAGTGTGTCGTCGGCATCTCTGTTGAAAAGTTTGTTTCTGTTGGAGAGTTTGTCCATCCTCTCTGTCATGGTTAGAATGGATAGTTCAGAGTGACATTCATTCATTTCATTATAGAATGTATGTTTCGGCGGTTGTCTGTCTTCGCGTTCAATGATACCGAATTCCTAGCTGCAGACTAGTAATTAGTATCAAAGACTTGTTCTTATTCTGTCGGTATCGATAGTCTAAGAGTTTAACCACGTGGTTAAAAAATTCAGCAATGGTCTACAAACTTTGTCCTCCCGTGATTGAGGGAAACATGGTCTGTTGAGAAATTCTCAAAGTTGGGTTTTATTCAGGAGTTGCTGAAAAGGGGCTGTCCCAGAATGCCCGACTCTAACTGGCTCAGGTGCGGTCCTCTGATTTAGTTAAACTCAAAAGGGAATTGGAGTTTCCTTCATTAAACAGTCCAAAATCACATTATACCATTTTACAAACAGTATCATCCTCACTCATTCATCTTATACAACAATTAGATGTAAACCTCATATCTGAGGCTATTATATAAACAGCGTTATGGTAATGTAGCCACACCGTCTCCCATGAGCTTCTCAAGTTGTGACACGGATCAGTTCGTAGCTGGATTCTTCACCAATACCAAACGGGCCAGTTCGTAGTTGGATTCTTCACCAATACCAAACGGACCAGTTCGTAGCTGGATTCTTCACAAATACCAAACGGACCAGTTCGTAGCTGGATTCTTCACAAATACCAAACGGACCAGTTCGTAGCTGGATTCTTCACAAATACCAAACGGACCAGTTCGTAGCTGGATTCTTCACAAATACCAAACGGACCAGTTCGTAGCTGGATTCTTCACAAATACCAAACGGACCAGTTCGTAGCTGGATTCTTCACAAATACCAAACGGACCAGTTCGTAGCTGGATTCTTCACAAATACCAAACGGACCAGTTCGCAGCTGGATTCTTCACCAATCTTTTCTACCTTCTCCAGAACATAAACGTTGTTCGGACCTCAAGTTCTGTGAGGTGGAAGAAATTCCTTTGTTCTCTATGAAAACTCACTCTGTCTCTATACTGTGGCCATGAGGAGATCATCTCCTCCAGGAATTTGTGACCTCTCTCTGACCACAGCAGCCTGGGTGTAGGAGACAGGGATGAGGCTTGCTGTTCCCAAAGAGCGCAACGTCATGACAAACTGAATGCATTGAACTGAAATGTGTCTTCCCGAAATTGAACCCAACCCCTCTGAATCAGAGAAGTGCAGGGGTGCTGCCATAATCGACATCGACGTCTTCGGCACCCAAGTGGGTTAACTACCAGGTGCAGAACGATAGTGGGTTTTCGTCTTCCTCTGATGAGGAGTAAGATAGATCGGACCAATTTGCAGCATCGTGTGTGTCCATTCTTATTAGATGAACACGGAAGTAACAAAATTACAAAGAGAAACGACCGAAACAGTTCTGGCTGGTGCAGACACGCAACAGAAAACAATCACCCACAAAACACAATAGAAAACAGCCTACCTAAATATGGTTCTCAATCAGGGACAACGATTGACAGCTGCCTCTGATTGAGAACCATACCAGGCCAAACACACAGACATACCAAATCATAGAAAAACAAACATAGACAACCCACCCCAACTCATACCCTGACCATACTAAAACAATGTTATGTTATGTATGTGCTATATGTTTTATATATATATATATATATTATTTCTTCCAGAATAACGTTTCCCCGACCGACAGCCTGAGAACAGCCAGTGAGAAACACAGCTCCTCCGACTACAGTCTGGACTCTAAGAAACGCAAAGTGGACGAGAAGGACAGTATGAGCAGATACGTAAGTCCCCTCAGTCCCATATATCCACCCTTAGCTCCTAGCTCCTTGCCCCCTAGGCACTAGATCTGAGAGGGCTGAATTAGATGTAAGCAATATGGAAACAATTCCAGCTGGCCTATCAGAGGGCAAGGTGGCGCTATGACCACATTGTTTACATCAATCCAATCGTCAGATCTACAGTAGTGCTCAGGGGCTAGGGTAGATTGGTATGAAGGCTGTAGATAGACACAATGGATTGGTATGAAGGCTGTTGATAGACACAATGGATTGGTATGAAGGCTGTAGATAGACACAAGGGATTGGTATGGAGGCTGTAGATAGACACAATGGATTGGTATGAAGGCTGTTGATAGACACAATGGATTGGTATGAAGGCTGTTGATAGACACAATGGATTGGTATGGAGGCTGTTGATAGACACAATGGATTGGTATGGAGGCTGTTGATAGACACAATGGATTGGTATGAAGGCTGTTGATAGACACAATGGATTGGTATGAAGGCTGTAGATAGACACAATGGATTGGTATGAAGGCTGTTGATAGACACAATGGATTGGTATGAAGGCTGTAGATAGACACAATGGATTGGTATGGAGGCTGTAGATAGACACAATGGATTGGTATGAAGGCTGTAGATAGACACAATGGATTGGTATGGAGGCTGTTGATAGACACAATGGATTGGTATGAAGGCTGTAGATAGACACAATGGATTGGTATGAAGGCTGTAGATAGACACAATGGATTGGTATGGAGGCTGTTGATAGACACAATGGATTGGTATGAAGGCTGTAGATGTGCTGGTTTATAGAAAGGTATTTCATGTCATGTTGACTGTTTCTCCAATGTTCCTCTCTATAGGACAGTGATGGAGAAAAGAGTGATGACCTGGTCGTAGATGTGTCCAATGAGGTGAGCAACATACAGGTGTAATACTCAGTAGTCTCTACTAATAACAACATACAGGTGTATTAATACAGGTGTAATACTACAGGTGTGATACTCAGTAGTCTCTACTAATAACAACATACAGGTGTATTAATACAGGTGTGATACTCAGTAGTCTCTACTAATAACAACATACAGGTGTAATACTACAGGTGTGATACTCAGTAGTCTCTACTAATAACAACATACAGGTGTAATACTACAGGTGTGATACTCAGTAGTCTATACTAATAACAAAATACAGGTGTATTACTACAGGTGTAATACTACAGGTGTGATACTCAGTAGTCTCTACTAATAACAACATACAGGTGTATTAATACAGGTGTAATACTACAGGTGTAATACTCAGTAGTCTCTACTAATAACAACATACAGGTGTATTAATACAGGTGTAATACTACAGGTGTGATACTCAGTAGTCTCTACTAATAACAACATACAGGTGTATTAATACAGGTGTAATACTCAGTAGTCTATACTCATAACAACATACAGGTGTAATACTCAGCACTCTGTCTGTTTACTTGACTTTGTTTACAGATGTTTAGCCAAATTAAGTCTCTGAGTCAATTGGAGGTGTAACCTGTGGATGTATTTCAAGGCCTACCTTCAAACTCAGTGACTCTTTGCTTGACATCATGGGAAAATCAAAGAAATCAGCCAAGACCTCCACAAGTCTGGTTTCTTCTTTGGGAGCAATTTCCAAACGCCTGAAGGTACCATGTTCATCCATACAAACAATAGTATGCAAGTATAAACACCATGGGACCACGCAGCCGTCATACCGCTCAGGAAGGAGACGTGTTCTGTCTCCTAGAGATGAACGTACTTTGGTGTGAAAAGTGCAAATCAATCCCAGAACAACAGCAAAGGACCTTGTGAAGATGCTGGAGGAAACGGGTACAAAAGTATCTATATCCACAGTAAAACGAGTCCTATATCAACTTAACCTGAAAGGCCGCTCAACAAGGAAGAAGCCACTGCTCCAAAACCGCCATAAAAAAAAGCCAGCCTACGGTTTGCAACTGCACATGGGGACAAAGATCGTACTTTTTGAAGAAATGTCCTCTGGTCTGATTAAACAAAAATAGAACTGTTTCGTCATAATGACCATCGTTATGTTTGGAGGTAAAAGGGGGAGGCTTGCAAGCCAAATAACACCATCCCAACCATGAAGCACGAGGGTGGCAACATCACGTTGTGGGGGTGCTTTGCTGCAGGAGGGACTGGTGCACTTCACAAACTAGATTGCATCATGAGGCAGGACAATGTTGTGGATATATTGAAGCAACATCTCAAGACATCAGTCAGGAAGTTAAAGCTTGGTCACAAATGGGTCTTCCAAATGGACATTGACTCCAAGCATACTTCCAAAGTTGTGGCAAAATGGCGTAAGGACAACAAAGTCAAGGTATTGGAGTGGCCATCACAAAGCCCTGACCTCAATCCTGTAGATCATTTGTGGGCAGAACTGAAAAAGTGTGTGCGAGCAAGGAGGCCTACAAACCTGACTCAGTTACACCAGCTCTGTCAGGAGGATTTGGCTAAAATTCACCCAACTTATTGTGGGAAGCTTGTGGAAGGCTACCCGAAACGTTTGACCCAAGTTAAACAATTTAAAGGCAATGCTACCAAATACTAATTGAGTGTATGTAAACTTCTGACCCACTGGGAATGTGAAGAAAGAAATAAAAGCTGAAATAAATCATTCTCTCTACTATTATTCTGACATTTCACATCCTTAAAATAAAGTGGTGATCCTAACTGACCTAAAACAGGGACTTTTTACTAGGATTAAATGTCAGGAATTGTGAAAAACTGAGTTGAAATGTATTTGGCGAAAGGTGTATGTAAACTTCCGACTTCAACTGTACTGTATCCCGGTACGTCTTAGTGACTTAGTACAATAAGGGGTGTGGTTGCTGGATGTTAGTGGGCGTGGTTTGTCCTGTAAGTGTGTTTCCATAGTTACAGAGTGATTGTTTATTTGTTTGTTTACTCCAGGACCCCGCTACCCCTCGGGCTAGTCCCGCTCACTCGCCCGAGGGGAACGGCATCGGTAAGCCCCGCCCCCAGAAGGACACGCCCACCAGCCCCGCCTCTGTAGCGTCGTCCAGTAGCACGCCCTCCTCCAAGAACAAGGAAAACCATGTAAAGAACATTGTGTGTGTGTGTGTGTGTGTGTGTGTGTGTGTGTGTGTGTGTGTGTGTGTGTGTGTGTGTGTGTGTGTGTGTGTGTGTGTGTGTGTGTGTGTGTGTGTGTGTGTGTGTGTGTGTGTGTGTGTGTGTGTGTGTGTGTGTGTGTGTGTGTGTGTGTGTGTGTGTGTGTGTGTGTGTGTGTGTGTGTGTGTGTGCGTGTGTGCGTGTGTGTGTGTGACGAGAGAGCTATGAAACTGGAAAGGGAAGGACGGCAGGATTCAGTGATAAAAATGTAGTCGTGGCAACCGCTGTAGTCCAGAGTTTAGAGACCGTTATTTATTAAAACCATATTAGTTACAACAGAGATTAAGATGAATAAATAATTAATTAATTGAGATTGATTCCATTTGGGAAGCAGTTTAAATTCAATTCCCAACATACGTTTGACCAAGACACTAAGAAATCCCAAATATGACTCTGTTCACAGGGCAGAAATATGTAAGAATAAAATGTTGGGTTAGTTGAATCCAGTGAGCTGTTAGAGACCGAGAATCTGATTCTACAGCAACTAGAAGACAGGAGCCTTGCTACATATTACCTCTCCTCTCTCTGGCTGATGTACAGTCATCTACTGGTAACAGACAGGACAGGGTAACAGACAGGACAGGGTAACAGACAGGACAGGGTAACAGACAGGACAGGGGGAAACAGACAGGACAGGGGGAAACAGACAGGACTGGGGGAAACAGACAGGACTGGGGGAAACAGACAGGACTGGGGGAAACAGACAGGACTGGGGGAAACAGACAGGACAGGGCAACAGACAGGACAGGGCAACAGACAGGACAGGGGGAAACAGACAGGACAGGGGGAAACAGACAGGACTGGGTAATAGACAGGGAAACAGACAGGACTGGGAAACAGACAGGACTGGGAAACAGACAGGACAGGGCAACAGACAGGACAGGGCAACAGACAGGACAGGGCAACAGACAGGACAGGGCAACAGACAGGACAGGGCAACAGACAGGACAGGGTAACAGACAGGACAGGGTAATAGACAGGGAAACAGACAGGACTGGGAAACAGACAGGACTGGGAAACAGACAGGAATTGGGGAAACAGACAGGAATTGGGGAAACAGACAGGACTGGGAAACAGACAGGACTGGGAAACAGACAGGACAGGGAAACGGACAGGGAAACAGACAGGAATTGGGGAAACAGACAGGAATTGGGGAAACAGACAGGACAGGGAAACAGACAGGACTGGGAAACAGACAGGACAGGGAAACAGACAGGACAGGGAAACAGACAGGACTGGGAAACAGACAGGAATTGGGGAAACAGACAGGACTGGGGGAAACAGACAGGGCAGGGAAACAGACAGGACTGGGAAACAGACAGGACTGGGAAACAGACAGGAATTGGGGAAACAGACAGGGCAGGGAAACAGACAGGACTGGGAAACAGACAGGACTGGGAAACAGACAGGACTGGGAAACAGACAGGACTGGGAAACAGACTGGACTGGGAAACAGACTGGACTGGGAAACAGACTGGACTGGGAAACAGACAGGACAGGGAAACAGACAGGACTGGGAAACAGACAGGAATTGGGGAAACAGACAGGACAGGGAAACAGACAGGGAAACAGATAGGACAGGGAAACAGACAGTTAAAGCCACTGAAGAGTGACTGCAAATCAGTTGGCGGGCCCACATTTGTTAATATCTCCATCTTCCTCTCTCCGTCCCTCCCCCTCTCTCTCTCCTCTTGTGCAGAATGACAAGTCATCAATTCCAGGCCTGAAGTCGACCACCCCCACCCCTCGTAGCGACGCCCCCACCCCAGGCACCTCCACCACTCCTGGGCTGCGGCCCATCCTGGGCAAACCCCCTGGCATGGAGGCTCTAGGTTAGTACTGCATTCTCACTGGCAATCTCTGCCTGCATCCCAAACTCTCTCTCTACTGTGACTGAGTGTGTGGCTCCCTCTGTGTGTCTCTCTGC
Source organism: Oncorhynchus gorbuscha (assembly GCF_021184085.1). Taxonomy (NCBI): domain Eukaryota; kingdom Metazoa; phylum Chordata; class Actinopteri; order Salmoniformes; family Salmonidae; genus Oncorhynchus; species Oncorhynchus gorbuscha. Next base: position 3,812,759 of record NC_060178.1, on the reverse strand, counting down.
TGTGACCTGGGGTGTATTTAATAGTATTTTCATTTCAGTTCATTTTCAATGTTTTATTTTTTAACTTCAGAACGTTCTCTGAGTAAAGAACTAACCTGTTGCAGACTGGGGGCTTTGTCTAATTGTTCATTAACCAGGGTCTTACAAACTTCTGGGAATTTTTTTGTCAAAACTATTGTGACAGTTGAGTTCAACCATTTTGGATAATGATCGTGACACATGACAATATATAATACCAAACATCCTGTATATTCATAACGTCATCAACAACAACAGTAATATGATGGTAATTATCCTCATCCTCCTCATCCTCCTCCTCATCATCCTCCTCCTCCTCTCCAACAGCTCTGAGGACTCCCCTGTACCCTCCCTTCGTTATGATGGGTCATCATCCTGAGATGAACGGAGGTCTGACCAGCCCTGGCGTCTACGCTGGTCTGCACGTTTCCCCTCAGATGAGCGCTGCCGTTGCTGCGTACGGACGAACGCCCATGGTGAGATACACTACACACGCGAAGAGGAGGCAGAGACGGATATTGTCGTGGAGGAAGAGCATCAGCGTAGCCAGGGAGTGAAGCAGTGACAGGACTATGATACAGCTCACTTCACTACCAGAGATTACCCGGACGCTGATTACTAGCGTCCCTATCTATCTCGGTGTGGGTTTGTGCGAGTCATCGTAGAGGTTCTTATGATGTTGAATCTTTTTGTTGTTGTAGGTGTTTAGTCTCATGTTGCTCAAAATCTCCCAAAATTACGTTGTCCTTTTTGGAGGTGTGGAGAATTTTGTTTTTTAGCCAAAACTGTACGAGTGAGCAGCTGGATTCCAGCAGCTACATTTTTATTGGATCTTGCCTTTCAACAGCCCTCCCACCCACACGCCCGTAGAAAAAAATTATGTTCTGTTCGTCACTGTTTTTACGACCAGATAGGAAACATTTTGGAGACTTGTTCCGTGTGCTAGTTTGCAACATTGCAGAAAATGGAAGAAAACCTGTAGTAAAAATGATTTATCCAGAAGTTGGTCTATACCCAACTTCCTGTTGATGAGGTCTATACCCAACTTCCATCTGATGAGGTCTATACCCAACATCCATCTGATGAGGTCTATACCCAACATCCATCTGATGAGGTCTATACCCAACATCCATCTGATGAGGTCTATACCCAACATCCATCTGATGAGGTCTATACCCAACATCCTGTTGATGAGGTCTATACCCAACTTCCATCTGATGAGGTCAATACCCAACATCCAGTTGATGAGGTCTATATCCGACATCCTGTTGGGGTCTATACCCAACTTCCTGTTGATGAGGTTTATACCCAACATCCATCTGATGAGGTCTATTCCCAACATCCATCTGATGAGGTCTATACCCGACTTCCTGTTGATGAGGTCTATACACGACTTCCTGTTGATGAGGTCTATACCCAACATCCTGTTGATGAGGTCTATACCCAACATCCTGTTGATGAGGTCTATACCCAACATCCTGTTGATGAGGTCTATACCCAACTTCCATCTGATGAGGTCAATACCCAACATCCAGTTGATGAGGTCTATATCCGACATCCTGTTGGGGTCTATACCCAACTTCCTGTTGATGAGGTCTATACCCGACATCCTGTTGATGAGGTCTATACCCGACATCCTGTTGATGAGGTCTATACCCAACGTCCTGTTGATGAGGTTTATACCCAACGTCCTGTTGATGAGGTCTATACCCAACATCCATCTGATGAGGTCTATTCCCAACATCCATCTGATGAGGTCTATTCCCAACATCCATCTGATGAGGTCTATACCCGACATCCTGTTGATGAGGTCTATACCCAACTTCCTGTTGATGAGGTCTATACACGACTTCCTGTTGATGAGGTCTATACCCAACATCCTGTTGATGAGGTCTATACCCAACATCCTGTTGATGAGGTCTATACCCAACATCCTGTTGATGAGGTCTATACCCAACTTCCATCTGATGAGGTCAATACCCAACATCCAGTTGATGAGGTCTATATCCGACATCCTGTTGGGGTCTATACCCAACTTCCTGTTGATGAGGTCTATACCCGACTTCCTGTTGATGAGGTCTATACCCGACTTCCTGTTGATGAGGTCTATACCCGACTTCCTGTTGATGAGGTCTATACCCGACTTCCTGTTGATGAGGTCTATACCCGACTTCCTGTTGATGAGGTCTATACCCGACATCCTGTTGATGAGGTCTATACCCAACGTCCTGTTGATGAGGTTTATACCCAACATCCATCTGATGAGGTCTATTCCCAACATCCATCTGATGAGGTCTATTCCCAACATCCATCTGATGAGGTCTATACCCGACATCCTGTTGATGAGGTCTATACCCGACATCCTGTTGATGAGGTCTATACCCGACTTCCTGTTGATGAGGTCTATACCCGACTTCCTGTTGATGAGGTCTATACCCGACTTCCTGTTGATGAGGTCTATACCCGACTTCCTGTTAATGAGGTCTATACCCGACTTCCTGTTGATGAGGTCTATACCCGACTTCCTGTTGATGAGGTCTATACCCGACTTCCTGTTGATGAGGTCTATACCCGACTTCCTGTTGATGAGGTCTATACCCGACTTCCTGTTGATGAGGTCTATACCCGACTTCCTGTTGATGAGGTCTATACCCGACTTCCTGTTGATGAGGTCTATACCCGACTTCCTGTTGATGAGGTCTATACCCGACATCCTGTTGATGAGGTCTATACCCAACATCCTGTTGATGAGGTCTATACCCAACTTCCTGTTGATGAGGTCTATACCCAACTTACTGTTGATGAGGGGTCTATACCCAACTTCCTGTTGATGAGGTCTATACCCAACTTCCTGTTGATGAGGTCTATACCCAACTTCCTGTTGATGAAGGCATTACACCGTCTCTGTTTGAACACATTATATGAGTGGGCACTTTGGAGCTCCGCCCAAGCAAGGCATTTGATTGGTTTTGACGTGTTTGCGAGGCGTTACTGATTTAAACGGGGCTTCCATCCATCTCCTTTCTACCATTGACTTCACCAGGCTGTCCATGGAGGGAGGCCTGCTTCTCTTCAAGGCTACTCTGTATGTTATGTACAGAGTATGTTGCGTAGTATGTATGTTAGTATGTTGTCCCTGTGTTTGTTCTGTTGCAGGGATTTGATCCTCATCCCCACATGAGACCGGGTCTTCCAGCCAGTCTCACGTCTATATCTGGAGGAAAACCGTGAGTACCGTGTACACTCTGGGTTCTGCTCTTAGTCTGTCTGTCTGAGTACCATATACTAACGAGAGCCTATGTCTCATCTTCCAGAGCCTACTCCTTCCACGTGAGTGCGGACGGCCAGATGCAGCCGGTACCGTTCCCTCCGGACGCCCTGATAGGCCCGGGGATTCCCCGGCACGCCCGTCAGATCAACACGCTGAGCCACGGCGAGGTGGTGTGTGCTGTCACTATATCCAACCCAACCAGACACGTCTATACAGGAGGAAAGGGCTGTGTCAAGATCTGGGACATCAGCCAACCGGGCAGCAAGAGTCCTGTCTCTCAACTAGACTGTCTGGTGAGGACAATATTATACTATATAATACTATATTATACTATATAATACTATGGAATATCTAGGACATCAGCCAGTCAACAAGAGTCCTATCTCTCAACTAGACTGTCTGGTGAGGACAATATAATACTATATATAATACTATATAATACTATGGAATATCTAGGACATCAGCCAGTCAACAAGAGTCCTATCTCTCAACTAGACTGTCTGGTGAGGACAATATAATACTATATATAATACTATATAATACTATATAATACTATGGAATATCTAGGACATCAGCCAGTCAACAAGAGTCCTGTCTCTCAACTAGACTGTCTGGTGTTTACTTTGATCTAAGGATTTGTTGTTTGTGATCTTTGAGTGGGTATTGAACCCTTGACCTTGACATGGCTCGTGCCACACCTTAATAACCAATACTACGATAGTAGGAATAAAATGTCTGTCTGTCTGTCTGCCTGTCTGTCTGCCTGTCTGTCTGCCTGTCTGCCTGTCTGCCTGTCTGCCTGTCTGCCTGTCTGCCTGTCTGTCTGTCTGTCTGTCTGTCTGTCTGTCTGTCTGTCTGTCTGTCTGTCTGTCTGTCTGTCTGTCTGTCTCTGTCTGTCTCTGTCTGTCTCTGTCTGTCTGTGTCTGTCTGTGTCTGTCTCTGTCTGTCTGTCTGTCTGTCTGTCTGTCTGTCTGTCTCTGTCTGTCTGTCTGTCTCTGTCTGTCTGTGTCTGTCTGTGTCTGTCTGTGTCTGTCTGTGTCTGTCTGTGTCTGTCTGTGTCTGTCTCTGTCTGTCTGTCTGTCTGTCTGTCTGTCTGTCTGTTTGTCTCTCTCTGTCTGTCTGTCTGTTTGTCTCTCTCTGTCTGTCTGTCTGTCTGTCTGTCTGTCTGTCTCTGTCTGTCTGTCTCTGTCTGTCTGTCTGTCTGTCTGTCTGTCTGTCTGTCTGTCTGTCTGTCTGTCTGTCTGTCTGTCTGTCTGTCTGTCTGTCTGTCTGTCTGTCTGTCTGTCTGTCTGTCTGTCTGTCTGTCTGTCTGTCTGTCTGTCTGTCTGTCTGTCTGTCTGTCTGTCTGTCTGTCTGTCTGTCTGTCTGTCTGTCTGTCTGTCTGTCTGTCTGTCTGTCTGTCTGTCTGTCTGTCTGTCTGTCTGTCTTTCTTTCTTTCTTTCTTTCTTTCTTTCTTTCTTGACCTGTGGTGTTGTGTATTGATTAGTCTGTTTCCTCTTGTCTACCAGAACAGGGATAACTACATCCGTTCCTGTAAGCTGCTCCCTGACGGTCGTACCCTGATCGTAGGAGGAGAGGCCAGTACTTTAACCATCTGGGATCTGGCCTCCCAGACGCCTCGTATCAAGGCTGAGCTGACGTCCTCCGCCCCGGCCTGCTACGCCCTCGCCATCTCCCCAGACGCCAAGGTCTGTTTCTCCTGTTGCAGTGATGGAAACATCGCCGTCTGGGACCTGCACAACCAGACTCTCGTCAGGTAGGAGAAGATGGGATGGCTGGGGATGTGTTTGTGGCTTCTACTGATATGTGGGAGTTTCTGAGCGCATCAAATTCAACGTTTATTGGTCACGTACACACTCTTGCAGGTGCAACTTAATGTTTGTGTTTCTAGCTCCAACAATGCAGTAATAATACCTAGCAATAAAGAAAAACAATACACACATAATATAGATTTTTATAAGTTATTCATGACTAGAATACAGATACAGTTGAAGTCGGAAGTTTACATACACTGAGGTTGGAGTCATTAAAACTAGTTTACATACACTTAGGTTGGAGTCATTAAAACTAGTTTACATACACTGAGGTTGGAGTCATTAAAACTAGTTTACATACACTTAGGTTGGAGTCATTAAAACTAGTTTACATACACTTAGGTTAGGAGTCATTAAAACTAGTTTACATACAGTTAGGTTGGAGTCATTAAAACTAGTTTACATACAGTTGGGTTGGAGTCATTAAAACTAGTTTACATACACTTAGGTTGGAGTCATTAAAACTAGTTTACATACACTTAGGTTGGAGTCATTAAAACTAGTTTACATACACTTAGGTTGGAGTCATTAAAACTAGTTTACATACACTGAGGTTGGAGTCATTAAAACTAGTTTACATCCACTTAGGTTGGAGTCATTAAAACTAGTTTACATACACTTAGGTTGGAGTCATTAAAACGAGTTTACATACACTTAGGTTGGAGTCATTAAAACTAGTTTACATACACTGAGGTTGGAGTCATTAAAACTAGTTTACATACACTTAGGAGCACCCTTACCTGCCGATCTATAAATTATGTCTCCGTAATCTAGCATGGGTAGGATGGTCATCTGAATCAGGGTAAGTTTGGCAGCTGGGGTGAAAGAGGAGCGTTTTCGATAGAGGAAATCAAGTCTAGATTTAACTTTAGCCTGCAGCTTTGATATGTGCTGAGAGAAGGACAGTGTACCATCTAGCCATACTCCCAAGTACTTGTATGAGGTGACTACTTCAAGCTCCAAACCCTCAGAGGTAGTAATCACACCTGTGGGAAGAGGGCCATTCTTCTTACCAAACCACATGACCTTTGTTTTGGAGATGTTCAGAACCAGGTTAAGGGCAGAGAAAGCTTATTGGGCCCTAAGAAAGTTTTGTTGTAGAGCGTTTAAAACACAACATCCGGGGAGGGGCCAGCTGAGTATAAGACTATCATCTGCATATAAATGGATGAGAAGGCTTCCTACTGTCTGAGCTATGTTGTTGATATAAATTGAGAAGAGCCTGGGGCCTAAGATTGAGCCTTGGGGTACTCCCTTGGTGACAGGCAGTGGCTGAGACAGCAGATTTTCTGCACTCTTTGAGAGTGGTAGTTAGCAAACCAGGCCAAAGACCCCCCAGAGAGACACCAATACTCCTTAGCCGTCCCACAAGAATGGAATGGTCTACCGTATCAAAAGCTTTGGCCAAGTCAGTAAAAAATAGCAGCACAACATTGCTTAGAATCTAGGACAATGGTGACATCATTGAGGACCTTCAAGGTTGCAGTGACACATCCATAACCTGAGCGGAAACCAGATTGCATACCAGAGGGAATACTATAGACATCAAGAAAGCCGGTCAGTTTATAATTTTTATCAAGTGTTTTGTTATCAAGTTTTTTTTACTTTTGATAAACAAAATAGAAATAGGCCTATAACAGTTGGGATCAGCTTGATCTCCCCCTTTAAGTAAAGGACAAACTGTGGCTGCCTTCCAAGCATTGGGAACTTCCCCAGAAATGAGAGACAGGTTAAAAAGGTCAGAGATAGGCTTGGCGATGATAGGGGCAGCAACCTTAAAGAAGAAAGGGTCTAAACCGTCTGACCCAGATGTTTTTTTGGGAGGTCACCTCGGACTTTAGCAATTCGGACTCAGTGACCGCCTGCAGGGAGAAACTTTGTAGCAGGGAAGGGGAAAAAGAGAGAGAAGCATCGAGGATAGACACACTAGAAGGGGTGGGAGATGAGGAATTGTTGGACGGGCAAGGAGGCGTGGCTGAGTCAATAGAAATCCTGACTTAATGAAGTGGTGATTAAAGAGCTCAGCCATGTGCTCCTTGTCAGTAACAACCACATCAACATTAAGGGACATGGGCAGCTGTGAGGAGGAGGGTCTTTAACTGTTTTCCAGAACTTCTTTGGGTTAGACCCACAGAGAGAGAACGGCTTCATAAAGTAACTAACTTTGGCCTTCCGGATCTCCTGACTTATTTCTAATTTTCCTGAACGAGAGCCAGTCAGCTTGAGTATGCCGAGCCTTTCACCAAATGCAGTTCTTTAGGTCACAGTCGAACCAGGGGCTGAACCTTTTTTTAAATTCTCATTTTCTTTATGGGAGTGTGTTTCTTAACAAATACCACTGAAAATATCAGAAAAGAAGGTCCAAGCGTCTTCGACAGAGGGGATCAAGCTGATTCTATACCATTTTACAGTTTTTTTAGCAAGAGTCTATGACAAATCAGGACAGGTCGTTTCACTGAGCAGCCATTACGAACACAGTCTGGTAAACAGTGATCACTAAGGTCATTACAGAAAACACCAGACTGATACCTGTCGTGTCTTTGGCACCGCCTGCAGGGAGAAATCATCATTAAAATGAAGACTGTTATTTTATCAAATCAATTCTCTGTAATTATTATTACCTGATTAAACTAATCATGTAAATGTAATTAACTAGGAAGTCGGCGCACCAACAAAATATTCAGATTACAAAGTTATAATTCTCCTAATATAACTTCAGATATTTTAATATCTTAATATCAATTAGTCTTCTAATGAATGAATTATTCTTTACCTCACCTTGGTCTCATTCCAAACGTCGTGAATTGTTTGTTTTCTGCACGACCCCAGTCTTCACTATAAATCATCCATACATCAATTGTCTCAATCATTTATTTATTAACTAACTAAATAATCACAGAAATACATAAATAAAAAACAAACAGTAGATATGGTTACAAGGAAATGATAGGGGATGTGCCCCCTAGTGGGATAAACCGGTATGGCGGCTTGGTAGACAGACACTATAGTTATAACAATTGAAATGCTAATCCTTTGCACATGAACGCTCACTCATTCGGAAATAATTGCAAATCAATATATATATTTACTCCCAGTATGTCGTCGTGATCTCTGTTGGAATCGTCCTTTCCTGTTGGAAGTTCATCCGCCCGTCTTAGAATGGATACTTCAGAGTCCCATTCAGAAATGTTCTTATAGAATAGATGTTTCGGGCGGTTGTCGGCCTTCGCATTCAATGGTACACAACTCCTAGCTGCAGACTAGCAATTAGTATCGAAGAGTTGCTCTTATTCTGTCGGTCTCAGAGTTTCAACAACCATTACAACCTTAGCTTATACTCAGGTTTTATTGTCTCTACTCAAACCTTAGCCCTCTCGGTAATCGAGGTAAGCTTGGTCTCAAGGGAAATTCCCAAGGTGGGGGTTATATCTAGAACAGTAGGAAAGGGCTGTCCCATGACTCCAGATCTATGTCTGTGCTCATGGGGCGGGCCTATGACTTAGTTAAAGGGAATTGGAGTTTCCTTCATTAAACAAATGAAAATCACATTACATAATTTCACAAATAGTTTCATCTTTACTCATTCATTTTATACAACAATTAGATGCAACCCTCACAACTGAGACTCTTGTATAAACAGAGTTATGGTAATGCGGCTGTATTGTCTCTCATGAGTTAAACGAAATGGACCAGTTCATAGCAGGATTCTCCCTCGACTGTGTACACATTCTCCAAAACATGGACATTGTTCAGTTCTCAAGTTCTATGATGGAGAAGAGGTTCCTTTGTTCTCCTGTGGAACCTTCTCTCTATACTGTCTGGCCATCAGGACAGAGACTCCTCTAGGAATGGCTACCTAGCAACATGACGTCATTTCTAGTGGCAATGGAAACGGGTTTATTTATTGAGGGTAGCCTAGTCCCCGATTTAGGTCACCAGGACTAACTTTTATGTGATTTCAGTGCCAATAGAAATAGTTTGCATGTTAGTTTGTAAACTTGATACACAGACAATGAATGCAATATTTATCATATTGAAACTGAATGAGGAAATGATAGGGGATGTGCCCCCTAGTGGGATAAACCGGTATGGCGGCTTGGTAGACAGACACTATAGTTATAACAATTGAAATGCTAATCCTTTGCACATGAACGCTCACTCATTCGGAAATAATTGCAAATCAATATATATATTTACTCTCAGTATGTCGTCGTGATCTCTGTTGGAATCGTCCTTTCCTGTTGGAAGTTCATCCGCCCGTCTTAGAATGGATACTTCAGAGTCCCATTCAGAAATGTTCTTATAGAATAGATGTTTCGGGCGGTTGTCGGCCTTCGCATTCAATGGTACACAACTCCTAGCTGCAGACTAGCAATTAGTATCGAAGAGTTGCTCTTATTCTGTCGGTCTCAGAGTTTCAACAACCATTACAACCTTAGCTTATACTCAGGTTTTATTGTCTCTACTCAAACCTTAGCCCTCTCGGTAATCGAGGTAAGCTTGGTCTCAAGGGAAATTCCCAAGGTGGGGGTTATATCTAGAACAGTAGGAAAGGGCTGTCCCATGACTCCAGATCTATGTCTGTGCTCATGGGGCGGGCCTATGACTTAGTTAAAGGGAATTGGAGTTTCCTTCATTAAACAAATGAAAATCACATTACATAATTTCACAAATAGTTTCATCTTTACTCATTCATTTTATACAACAATTAGATGCAACCCTCACAACTGAGACTCTTGTATAAACAGAGTTATGGTAATGCGGCTGTATTGTCTCTCATGAGTTAAACGAAATGGACCAGTTCATAGCAGGATTCTCCCTCGACTGTGTACACATTCTCCAAAACATGGACATTGTTCAGTTCTCAAGTTCTATGATGGAGAAGAGGTTCCTTTGTTCTCCTGTGGAACCTTCTCTCTATACTGTCTGGCCATCAGGACAGAGACTCCTCTAGGAATGTATAAACCTTCTCTCTATACTGTCTGGCCATCAGGAGAGAGACTCCTCTAGGAATGTATAAACCTTCTCTCTATACTGTCTGGCCATCAGGAGAGAGACTCCTCTAGGAATTTATGAACCTTCTCTCTATACTGTCTGGCCATGAGGACAGAGACTCCTCTAGGAATTTATGACCTGCGATAACAGAGCCTGGGGGAAGAGAGAGGCAGTGAGAGAGAGGGGGGAGTGGTGCTCGCTATACCCAAAGAGGGCCACGTCATGACATACCTATCAGGATTATTTGTGAGGATAACATCGAGGAGAGTAGCCTTTTCTGGGTGTTTGGAGTCATACCTTGTGGGATTGGTGATAATCTGAGAAAGATTTAGGGAGTCCCATTGCTTTAGGACTTGGTCAGGTGATTTAAGCATGTCCCAGTTTAGGTCACCTAGCAGGACAAATTCAGACTTAGTGTAAGGGGCCAGGAGAGAGCTTAGGGCAGGTAGAGTACAGGAGAGAGCTTAGGGCAGGTAGGGTACAGGCCGGTGCTGATGGTGGAGGATAGCACCCCGCAACAGTCACCCAGCAACAGTCACCCAGCAACAGTCAACAAAGAGCTATTTGAAAGTTTAATGCTTAAAACCAGCAAATCAAATTATTTGGAGACAGACTTGGTGGAGACAACCGAGCACTGAAGGTGGTCCTTGGTAAAGATTGCCACTCCACCACCTTTGGAAGATCTGTCTTGCCGAAAAAGGTTATAACCAGAAAGGTTAACATCAGTATTCAAAACACTCTTCCTTAACCGCGTCTCAGTAATGACCAACACATCTGGATTGGAGCTGGAAACCCACACTTTCAGTTGATCCATTTGAGGTCATTTATAGAAAGAGCAGAAATCAGTGAAGCAGAAGTCAGATTTGGGGCTAGCAACGGTAGATGGGCCAGGGTGTACATGCACATTTCAAGATCTCATCCAAGGTAATATAATCAAAGCACGGCAGAGGACAGGGAGAGATTTAACAAGGTATAGAAGGACATTTTTGTTGACATTTACATTTAAGTCATTTAGCAGACGCTCTTATCCAGAGCGACTTACAAATTGGTGCATTCACCTTATGGCATCCAGTGGAACAGTCACTTTACAATAGTGCATCTAAATCTTAAAGGGGGGGGGGTGAGAGGAATACTTATCCTATCCTAGGTATTCCTTAAAGAGGTGGGGTTTCAGGTGTCTCCGGAAGGCGGCTACCTGTGGGTTTAGGACACGGTCTGTAAGGACATAATCTGTACATACATGGTTTATAAGGAGGTGCTTTGTATAATTTTTTTTTACAAAAAAACAATTGTGGTTTCTCACAGACAGTTCCAGGGCCATACGGACGGGGCCAGCTGTATAGATATCTCTCACGATGGGACCAAGCTGTGGACAGGAGGTCTGGATAACACGGTACGCTCCTGGGACCTGAGAGAGGGACGACAACTACAGCAGCACGACTTCACCTCACAGGTACGCTCTCTCACACACACACACACACACTGGTATCAAAATCCCAGTGTCTACCTACTGCCGTTGTGCCTTTGAGTAAGGCTTATAAAACCCTCAAACCAAGAACCCTACAGTGTGACCATTTTATGTGCATTTCTGTCTAAATATTCAGAGAGCTGGAACTTTCATTTAGGAGCACCAGTGTGCCAAGGAAAAAATTAAGGATTCTAGATTTATTAACTCAAATATTTTTTCATTGTGGTCCTAAATATCTTTGTGTGTTTATACATTTTTCAACTTAGGCGATACATGTGCTCCTTGTCAAAATAAAAATAAAATGTTTAAAAAAAGCTCAGCATATTGTAATTCAGAGTCCAAATGTATTAATAGAGACCAGTCCCCCCCCCCCCCCCAGATCTTCTCTCTAGGATACTGTCTGACAGGGGAATGTATTAATAGAGACCAGTCCCCCCCCAGATCTTCTCTCTAGGATACTGCCTGACAGGGGAATGTGTTAATAGAGACCAGTCCCCCCCCCCAGATCTTCTCTCTAGGATACTGCCTGACAGGGAATGTGTTAATAGAGACCAGTCCCCCCCCCCCCCCCCCAGATCTTCTCTCTAGGATACTGTCCGACAGGGGAATGGTTGGCTGTAGGGATGGAGAGCAGTAACGTGGAGGTCCTTCACCACACCAAGCCTGACAAATACCAGCTACATCTCCACGAGAGCTGTGTCCTCTCCCTCAAGTTCGCTAACTGCGGTAAGAACACACACACACACACACACACACACACACACACACACACACACACACACACACACACACACACACACACACACACACACACACACACACACACACACACACACACACACACACACCAGAGTACAAACTGTAGCTCAGGAGAAAACACACACTACTTTGCCGTGTTGTACTGAGCTGACCTGGTTACATAGTGGCTGGTACGTTGCTGAAATGGACGATGGAGGAGAACATACCAGTTCAGTTGGGGGCGACTTGGCTTCCATCGGCGGCTATTTCCATGGCCTGATCTCTCCCTCATCCCTCTCTCTCTCCTTCTCCCTCATCCCTCTCTCTCCTTGTCCCTCTCCCTCCGTCTCTACCTCCCTCATCCCTCTCTCTCTCTCCTTGTCCCTCTCCCTCCGTCTCTACCTCCCTCACCCCTCTCTCCTTCTCCCTCTCCCTCCGTCTCTGCCTCCATCATCCCTCTCTCTCTCCTTCTCCCTTTCCCTCCGTCTCTACCTCCCTCATCCCTCTCTCTCCTTCTCCCTCTATCTCTACCTCCCTCCCTCCTCTCTCTCCTTCTCCCTCTCTCTTTCCTTCTCCCTCTACCTCTCTCTCCTTCTCCCTCCGTCTCTACCTCCCTCCCTCCGTCTCTACCTCCCTCCCTCCCTCCTCTCTCTCCATCTCTACCTTCCTCCCTCCTCTCTCTCCTTCTCCCTCCGTCTCTACCTCCCTCCCTCCTCTCTCTCTCCTTCTCCCTCCGTCTCTACCTCCCTCCCTCCTCTCTCTCTCCTTCTCCCTCCGTCTCTACCTCCCTCCCTCCTCTCTCTCTCCTTCTCCCTCCGTCTCTACCTCCCTCCCTCCTCTCTCTCCTTCTCCCTCCGTCTCTACCTCCCTCCCTCCGTCTCTACCTCCCTCCTCTTTCTCCTTCTCCCTCTGTCTCTACCTCCCTCCCTCCTCTCTCCCTCTCCCTCTGTCTCTACCTCCCTCCCTCCTCTCTCTCCCTCCGTTTCTACCTCCCACACCCCTCTCTCTCTCCCTCTCCCACTGTCTCTACCTCCCTCCCTCTCTCTCTCTCTCCCTCTCCCTCTCCCTCTCCCTCTCCCTCCGTCTCTACCTCCTACACCCCTCTCCCTCCATCTCTCTCTCCCTCTTCCTCTCCCTCCATCTCTCCCTCCCTCCATCTCTACCTTCCTCTCCTCCATCTCTACCTCCCTCCATCTCTACCTTCCTCTCCCTCCATCCCTTCCTCCCTCCATCTCTACCTCCCTCTCCCTCCATCCCTCCCTCCTCTCCTCCCTCCATCTCTACCTCCCTCCTCCTCCCTCCCTCTCCCTCCATCCCTCCATCCCTCCTCTCCTCCACCCTCCAGGTAAATGGTTTGTGTCTACGGGGAAGGACAACCTGCTGAATGCCTGGAGGACTCCATATGGAGCCAGTATATTCCAGGTATGTATACTGATCAATACACTAGAGCACAGGACAAGGTGTGTGTGTGTGTGTGTGTGTGTGTGTGTGTGTGTGTGTGTGTGTGTGTGTGTGTGTGTGTGTGTGTGTGTGTGTGTGTGTGTGTGTGTGTGTGTGTGTGTGTGTGTGTGTGTGTGTGTGTGTGTGTGTGTGTGTGTGTGTGTGTGTGTGTGTCACCCCTCCGATACTATAGTATTACTACAACCAGTCTCTATCACCCCTCAGATACTATAGTATTACTACAACCAGTCTCTAGCACCCCTCAGATACTATAGTATTACTACAACCAGTCTCTATCACCTCTCAGATACTATAGTATTACTACAACCAGTCTCTTATCACCCCTCAGATACTATAGTATTACTACAACCAGTCTCTATCACTCCTCAGATACTATAGTATTACTGATGTACCAACCAGTCTCTATCACCCCTCAGATACTATAGTATTACTACAACCAGTCTCTTATCACCCCTCAGATACTATAGTATTACTACAACCAGTCTCTATCACCTCTCAGATACTATAGTATTACTACAACCAGTCTCTAGCACCCCTCAGATACTATAGTATTACTGATGTAACAACCATTCTCTATCACTCAGATACTATAGTATTACTACAACCAGTCTCTATCACCCCTCAGATACTATAGTATTACTACAACCAGTCTCTATCACCCCTCAGATACTATAGTATTACTACAACCAGTCTCTATCACTCCTCAGATACTATAGTATTACTACAACCAGTCTCTATCACCCCTCAGATACTATAGTATTACTACAACCAGTCTCTATCACCCCTCAGATACTATAGTATTACTGATGTACCAACCAGTCTCTATCACCCCTCAGATACTAGAGTATTACTACAACCAGTCTCTATCACCCCTCAGATACTATAGTATTACTGATGTAACAACCAGTCTCTATCACCCCTCAGATACTATAGTATTACTACAACCAGTCTCTATCACCCCTCAGATACTATAGTATTACTACAACCAGTCTCTATCACCCCTCAGATACTATAGTATTACTACAACCAGTCTCTATCACCCCTCAGATACTATAGTATTACTACAACCAGTCTCTATCACCCCTCAGATACTATAGTATTACTACAACCAGTCTCTGTCACCCCTCAGATACTAGAGTATTACTACAACCAGTCTCTATCACCCCTCAGATACTATAGTATTACTGATGTAACAACCAGTCTCTATCACCCCTCAGATACTATAGTATTACTACAACCAGTCTCTATCACCCCTCAGATACTATAGTATTACTGAGGTAACAACCCGTCTCTATCAACCCTCAGATACTATAGTATTACTGAGGTACCAACCAGTCTCTATCACCCCTCATATACTATAGTATTACTACAACCAGTCTCTATCACCCCTCAGATACTATAGTATTACTGAGGTAACAACCAGTCTCTATCACCCCTCAGATACTATAGTATTACTGATGTAACAACCAGTCTCTATCACCCCTCAGATACTATAGTATTACTACAACCAGTCTCTATCACCCCTCAGATACTAGAGTATTACTACAACCAGTCTCTATCACCCCTCAGATACTATAGTATTACTACAACCAGTCTCTATCACCCCTCAGATACTATAGTATTACTGATGTACCAACCAGTCTCTATCACCCCTCAGATACTATAGTATTACTGATGTAACAACCAGTCTCTATCACCCCTCAGATACTATAGTATTACTACAACCAGTCTCTATCACCCCTCATATACTATAGTATTACTACAACCAGTCTCTATCACCCCTCAGATACTATAGTATGAATGCACCAATTTGTAAGTCGCTCTGGATAAGAGTAAATGTAAATGTAAATGTAACAACCAGTCTCTATCACCCCTCAGATACTATAGTATTACTGATGTAACAACCAGTCTCTATCACCCCTCAGATACTATAGTATTACTACAACCAGTCTCTATCACCTCTCAGATACTATAGTATTACTACAACCAGTCTCTATCACCCCTCAGATACTAGAGTATTACTACAACCAGTCTATCACCCCTCAGATACTATAGTATTACTACAACCAGTCTCTATCACCCCTCAGATACTATAGTATTACTACAACCAGTCTCTATCACTCCTCAGATACTATAGTATTACTGATGTAACAACCAGTCTCTATCACTCCTCAGATACTATAGTATTACTGATGTAACAACCAGTCTCTATCACCCCTCAGATACTATAGTATTACTGAGGTAACAACCCGTCTCTATCACCCCTCAGATACTATAGTATTACTGAGGTACCAACCAGTCTCTATCACCCCTCATATAGTATAGTATTACTACAACCAGTCTCTATCACCCCTCAGATACTATAGTATTACTGAGGTACCAACCAGTCTCTATCACCCCTCAGATACTATAGTATTACTGAGGTAACAACCCGTCTCTATCACCCCTCAGATACTATAGTATTACTGAGGTACCAACCAGTCTCTATCACCCCTCATATAGTATAGTATTACTACAACCAGTCTCTATCACCCCTCAGATACTATAGTATTACTGAGGTAACAACCAGTCTCTATCACCCCTCAGATACTATAGTATTACTGAGGTACCAACCAGTCTCTATCACCCCTCATATAGTATAGTATTACTACAACCAGTCTCTATCACCCCTCAGATACTATAGTATTACTGAGGTAACAACCAGTCTCTATCACCCCTCAGATACTATAGTATTACTGAGGTAACAACCCGTCTCTATCACCCCTCAGATACTATAGTATTACTGAGGTACCAACCAGTCTCTATCACCCCTCAGATACTATAGTATTACTACAACCAGTCTCTATCACCCCTCAGATACTAGAGTATTACTGATGTAACAACCAGTCTCTATCACCCCTCAGATACTATAGTATTACTGAGGTACCAACCAGTCTCTTATCACTCCTTTATATACAATGCTTCTGAGTATAACACTTTTCCAAGTTTCACCCAGAATCCAACAGGTTCTAAAGATGAATTTAGCCTCAAGGCGCTTTTGGGAAACGCGGCCCAGGCTGGTTTTAGTCAGCCGTCCTTTTTCCCCAATGGAAACATTTTACATGTATTTAAACACAAATAAGGCTTGGGAGAGTGTGAAATAGGTCTAGACATCTGTCAAATCTACGTCACGACATATAGCATCGTGGTCTGCTGTCCTCTGTCCACTTTAAATGTTGGTTTGAGAGAGTGAAAGTGACTAAATATGTGTTGTATCTTCCCCCCATACAGTCGAAGGAGTCTTCGTCAGTCCTGAGCTGTGACATCTCAGCAGACGACAAGTACATTGTGACAGGCTCCGGGGACAAGAAGGCTACTGTCTACGAGGTCATCTACTAGAGACAGACACACAGACGGACGGACAGATGGGATTATGGTGGAGTGGAGGACCTCAGATGGGATTATGGTGGAGTGGAGGACCTCAGATGGGATTATGGTGAATTGGAGAACCTCAGATGGGATTATGGTGGAGTGGAGGACCTCAGATGGGATTATTGTGGATTGGAGAACCTCAGATGGGATTATGATGGAGTGGAGGACCTCAAATGGGATTATGGTGGATTGGAGGACCTCAGATGGGATTATGGTGGAGTGGAGGACCTCAGATGGGAGTATGGTGGAGTGGAGGACCTCAAATGGGAGTATGGTGGAGAGGAGAACCTCAGATGGGATTATGGTGGAGTGGAGGACCTCAAATTGGATTATGGTGGATTGGAGAACCTCAGATGGGATTATGGTGGAGTGGAGGACCTCAAATGGGATTATGGTGTAGAGGAGAACCTCAGATGGGATTTTGGTGGAGTGGAGGACCTCAGATAGGATTATGGTGGAGTGGAGGACCTCAAATGGGATTATGGTGGATTGGAGGACCTCAAATGGGATTATGGTGGAGTAGAGGACCTCAAATGGGATTATGGTGGAGTGGAGGACCTCAAATGGGAGTATGGTGGAGTGGAGGACCTCAGATGGGATTATGGTGGATTGGAGGACCTCAGGTGGGATTATTGTGGATTGGAGGACCTCAAATGGGATTATGGTGGAGTGGAGGACCTCAAATGGGATTATGGTGGAGTGGAGGACCTCAGATGGGATTTTGGTGGAGTGGAGGACCTCAGATGGGAGTATGGTGGAGAGGAGAACCTCAGATGGGATTATGGTGGAGTGGAGGACCTCAAATTGGATTATGGTGGATTGGAGAACCTCAGATGGGATTATGGTGGAGTGGAGGACCTCAAATGGGATTATGGTGGAGTGGAGGACCTCAGATAGGATTATGGTGGAGTGGAGGACCTCAAATGGGATTATGGTGGATTGGAGGACCTCAAATGGGATTATGGTGGAGTAGAGGACCTCAGATTGGATTATGGTGGAGTGGAGGACCTCAAATGGGATTTTGGTGGAGTGGAGGACCTCAAATGGGAGTATGGTGGAGTGGAGGACCTCAGATGGGATTATGGTGGATTGGAGGACCTCAGGTGGGATTATTGTGGATTGGAGGACCTCAAATGGGATTATGGTGGAGTGGAGGACCTCAAATGGGATTATGGTGGAGTGGAGGACCTCAGATGGGATTTTGGTGGAGTGGAGGACCTCAGATGGGATTATGGTGGAGTGGAGGACCTCAGATGGGATTATGGTGGAGTGGAGGACCTCAGATGGGATTATGGTGGAGTGGAGGACCTCATCATGCTCAGGAACACTGGATGACTCCATCCTCCCTCACAGAGACAGACATCCTGGATGTGATGTTGGCGTTCTGGAGTCTGCTGGCCCACAGCCCCCCCCCGCTATCTGGGACGCTTCGCTGACCTGGGTAGGAGGGCCGGGCCGGGGCTGAGTTGGGCCAAACGTGACCAGACTGTTGGCTCTGCCAGCCCTCCCTCGTCAGGACTAAGGAACTACTCTAGCTGAGGTAGTTAAAGCAGCTCCAGAGGAAGTGGGAGAAGAAGAAAAATATTGTTTTTCAATCACTATTTGTTTTATGTGTCTCGGCGGCACAGAGAGGGTACAGAGGAGAGAGGTTCGAGGTTCAGTTTGACTCAGCGTGAAGAAGCAGCCTGTGTTTAGTCAAATGTACATAGTAGTTTAGCTGGTGTACATGACGGCGGAATAAAAGGCCTTTGTTTTCTGGTGTCCAGATTCATTCTCTCTGGTTCTGCCTGTGTGATTGGTTCTCTCTGCATGTATCTGGGCTCCCGAGTGGCACAGTGGTCTAAGGCACTGCATCTCAGTGCTAGAGGAGTTACTACAGTCCCTGGTTCGAATCCCAGACTGCGTCACATCCGGGCCGTGATTGGGAGTCCCACAGGGCGGCATCGTCCGAGTTTGGCCGGGAGGGGGGGGGAGTAGGCCGTCATTTGTAAATAAGAGTTTGTTCTTGCCTGGTTAAATAAAGGTTACATTTAAAAACTCAAACATGTCCTGTCCTCTCCTTGGATCTCTCCCTCTCTCAGGACGATGAAGATCTTTATAAAAATATTTATCTTTTCTTTTCTTTTTAACTTTTTCCAGCCTGACCTTTTCCTGAAATGTAATTACGATATAACCTAACCCCCCCCCCCCGTAGAAAATTACATTTCTACTGGAGCACTGAACAAAGCACGAGAGGATCACATGAAACATAATATCTAGTGGATTGTAGCATACAATACCCCAGTCTGTGACCAGACCAGGACCCTGTATAGAGTAGTAGAGATGGAGCTGTGACCAGACCAGGACCCTGTGTAGAGTAGTAGAGATGGAGCTGTGACCAGACCAGGACCCTGTATAGAGTAGTAGAGATGGAGCTGTGACCAGACCAGGACCCTGTATAGAGTAGTAGAGATGGAGCTGTGACCAGACCAGACCAGGACCCTGTATAGAGTAGTAGAGACCTACCAGACCAGGACCCTAAGAGTTAGAGATGGAGCTGTGACAGATAGACCAGGACCCTGTAGTTTCATGGAGCTGTCCAGACCAGGACCCTGGCTGAGTTTGACCAGACCGATCCCCAGGTGAAGAAGGAGTTGAGATGGAGCGTGACCAGACCAGGACCCTGTAAAAGTAGACATTGGAGGAGACCAGGACCCTTATGAGAGAAATGAATGTTCAGTTCCCTGGCAACAGCTCTGGTGGACATTCCTGCAGTCAGCATTCCAATTGCACACTCCCTCAAAACCTTGAGACATCTGTGATATTGTGTTGTGTGACAAAATCGCACGTTTTAGAGTGGCCTTTTGTTGTCCACAGCACAAGGTGCACCTGTATAATGATCACACTGTTTATTCAGCTTCCTGCTTCCTGATAGGCCACACCTGTCAGGTGGATGGATTATCTTGGCAAAAGGAGGAATGTTCACGAACAGGAATGTAAAAACAAAATTTTGTGCAAAACATTTTAAAGAAATAAGCTTTTTTTTGTGAGTGTAATATTTCTGGTATATTTTATTTCATGAAACACGGGACCGATACTTTACATGTTGCATTTCTATATTTGTTGAGTGTATATATCGTGATATTTATTTTGTAATCTCATACAGCCCTGTTCATGGGGGTGTATCCCACTCAGTATACTAACTGAACAGTATACTAACTGAACAGTATCCCACTCAGTATACTAACTGAACAGTATACTAACTGAACAGTATCCCACTCAGTATACTAACTGAACAGTATACTAACTGAACAGTATCCCACTCAGTATGCTAACTGAACAGTATGCTAACTGAACAGTATGCTAACTGAACAGTATACTAACTGAACAGTATCCCAATCAGTATACTAACTGAACAGTATACGAACTGAACAGTATCCCACTCATTATGCTAACTGAACAGTATGCTAACTGAACAGTATGCTAACTGAACAGTATACTAACTGAACAGTATACTAACTGAACAGTATACTAACTGAACAGTATCCCACTCAGTATACTAACTGAACAGTATGCTAACTGAACAGTATGCTAACTGAACAGTATACTAACTGAACAGTATACTAACTGAACAGAATACTAACTGAACAGTATACTAACTGAACAGTATACTAACTGAACAGTATACTAACTGAACAGAATACTAACTGAACAGAATACTAACTGAACAGAATACTAACTGAACAGTATACTAACTGAACAGTATACTAACTGAACAGAATACTAACTGAACAGTATACTAACTGAACAGTATACTAACTGAACAGTATACTAACTGAACAGTATCCCACTCAGTATACTAACTGAACAGTATGCTAACTGAACAGTATACTAACTGAACAGTATACTAACTGAACAGTATACTAACTGAACAGTATCCCACTCAGTATACTAACTGAACAGTATCCCACTCAGTATACTAACTGAACAGTATACTAACTGAACAGAATACTAACTGAACAGTATACTAACTGTCATGTTTGTCATTTATTATCATGTCTTGTCCCTGTGCTCCCCATGCTATTCGTTTCCCTCTGCTGGTCTTATTTGGTTCTTTCCCTCCTTCTATCTCTCTCCCCCTCCCTCTCTCACTCTCTCGCTCTCTCTTCTCTCTATCGTTCCGTTCCTGCTCCCAGCTGTTCCTATTCCCCTAATCATCATTTAGTCTTCCCACACCTGTTCCCGATCCTTTCCCCTGATTAGAGTCCCTATTTATTCCTTTGTGATCCGTTCCTGTCCCGTCGGTTCCTTGTATTGTATTCACCATGCTGTGATTGCGTTTCGCCCTGTCCTGTCGTGTTTTTGCTGTGATTGTGTATCGCCCTGTCCTGTCGTGTTTTTTTGCCTTCATCAGATGCTGCGTGTGAGCAGGTGTCTCTGTCGACTACGGCCTGCGCCTACCCGGCGACCTGCAGTCTGTGGCCGCTTCTCCAGTTATTTCCCTCTACAAGTCTAGAGGATTTCTGTTATTCCCTGTTTGGACTTAAATAAACTCTGTTTCTGTTAAGTCGCTTTTGGGTCCTCTTTCACCTGCATGACAGAAGGAACCGACCAAGGAATGGACCCAGCGACTTCAGACGCTCGTTACACTGCCGTCGAGATCCAAGGAGCCATGCTCGGCAGACACGAGCAGGAATTGTCCGCTGCTCGCCATGCCGTGGAGAACCTGGCCGCTCAGGTTTCCGACCTCTCTGGACAGTTCCAGAGTCTACGTCTCGTGCCACCTGTTACTTCCTGGCCTGCCGAGCCTCCAGAACCTAGGGTTAATAACCCACCTTGCTACTCCGGGCAGCCCACTGAGTGCCGCTCCTTTCTCACGCAGTGTGAGATTGTGTTCTCTCTCCAACCCAACACATACTCTAGAGAGAGAGCTCGGGTTGCTTACGTCATTTCACTCCTTACTGGCCGGGCTCGAGAATGGGGCACAGCTATCTGGGAGGCAAGGGCTGATTGCTCTAACAAATTCCAGAACTTTAAAGAGGAGATGATTCGGGTTTTTGACCGTTCAGTTTTTGGTGGGGAGGCTTCTAGGGCCCTGGCTTCCTTATGCCAAGGTGAACGGTCCATAACGGATTATTCCATTGAGTTTCGCACTCTTGCTGCCTCTAGTGAGTGGAACGAGCCGGCGCTGCTCGCTCGTTTTCTGGAGGGACTCCACGCAGTGGTTAAGGATGAGATTCTCTCCCGGGAGGTTCCTTCAGATGTGGACTCTTTGATTGCTCTCGCCATCCGCATAGAACGACGGGTAGATCTTCGTCACCGGGCTCGTGGAAGAGAGCTCGCATCAACGGTGTTTCCCTGCTCCGCATCGCAACCATCTCCCCCCTCTGGCTTTGAGACTGAGCCCATGCAGCTGGGAGGGATTCGCATCTCGAATAAGGAGAGGGAACGGAGGATCACCAACCGCCTGTGCCTCTATTGCGGAGTTGCTGGACATTTTGTTAATTCATGTCCAGTAAAGCCAGAGCTCATCTGTAAGCGGAGGGCTACAGGTGAGCGCAACTACTCAAGTCTCTCCATCAAGGTCCTGTACTACTTTGTCGGTCCACCTACGCTGGACCGGTTCGGGTGCTACATGTAGTGCCTTGATAGACTCTGAGGCTGAGGGTTGTTTCATGGACGAAGCATGGGTTCGGAAACATGACATTCCTTTCAGAGAGTTAGATAAGCCTACGCCCATGTTCGCCTTAGATGGTAGTCATCTTCCCAGTATCAGATTTGAGACACTACCTTTAACCCTCACAGTATCTGGTAACCACAGTGAGACTATTTCTTTTTTGATTTTCCGTTCACCGTTTACACCTGTTGTTTTGGGTCATCCCTGGCTAGTATGTCATAATCCTTCTATTAATTGGTCTAGTAATTCTATCCTATCCTGGAACGTTTCTTGTCATGTGAAGTGTTTAATGTCTGCCATCCCTCCCGTTTCTTCTGTCCCTACTTCTCAGGAGGAACCTGGCGATTTGACAGGAGTGCCGGAGGAATATCATGATCTGCGCACGGTCTTCAGTCGGTCCCGAGCCAACTCCCTTCCTCCTCACCGGTCGTATGATTGTAGTATTGATCTCCTTCCGGGGACCACTCCTCCTCGAGGTAGACTATACTCTCTGTCGGCTCCCGAACGTAAGGCTCTCGAGGATTATTTGTCTGTGTCTCTTGACGCCGGTACCATAGTGCCTTCTTCTTCTCCGGCCGGGGCGGGGTTCTTTTTTGTTAAGAAGAAGGACGGTACTCTGCGCCCCTGCGTGGATTATCGAGGGCTGAATGACATAACGGTTAAGAATCGTTATCCGCTTCCCCTTATGTCATCAGCCTTCGAGATTCTGCAGGAGCCAGGTGCTTTACTAAGTTGGACCTTCGTAACGCTTACCATCTCGTGCGCATCAGAGAGGGGGACGAGTGGAAAACGGCGTTTAACACTCCGTTAGGGCATTTTGAGTACCGGGTTCTGCCGTTCGGTCTCGCCAATGCGCCAGCTGTTTTTCAGGCATTAGTTAATGATGTTCTGAGAGACATGCTGAACATTTTTGTTTTTGTCTATCTTGACGATATCCTGATTTTTTCTCCGTCACTCGAGATTCATGTTCAGCACGTTCGACGTGTTCTACAGCGCCTTTTAGAGAATTGTCTCTACGTAAAGGCTGAGAAGTGCTCTTTTCATGTCTCCTCCGTTACTTTTCTCGGTTCCGTTATTTCCGCTGAAGGCATTCAGATGGATTCCGCTAAGGTCCAAGCTGTCAGTGATTGGCCCGTTCCAAGGTCACGTGTCGAGTTGCAGCGCTTTTTAGGTTTCGCTAATTTCTATCGGCGTTTCATTCGTAATTTCGGTCAAGTTGCTGCCCCTCTCACAGCTCTTACTTCTGTCAAGACGTGTTTTAAGTGGTCCGGTTCCGCCCAGGGAGCTTTTGATCTTCTAAAAGAACGTTTTACGTCCGCTCCTATCCTCGTTACTCCTGACGTCACTAGACAATTCATTGTCGAGGTTGACGCTTCAGAGGTAGGCGTGGGAGCCATTCTATCCCAGCGCTTCCAGTCTGACGATAAGGTTCATCCTTGCGCTTATTTTTCTCATCGCCTGTCGCCATCTGAGCGCAACTATGATGTGGGTAACCGTGAACTGCTCGCCATCCGCTTAGCCCTAGGCGAATGGCGACAGTGGTTGGAGGGGGCGACCGTTCCTTTTGTCGTTTGGACAGACCATAAGAACCTTGAGTACATCCGTTCTGCCAAACGACTTAATGCCCGTCAAGCTCGTTGGGCGTTGTTTTTCGCTCGTTTCGAGTTTGTGATTTCTTACCGTCCGGGTAGCAAGAACACCAAGCCTGATGCCTTATCCCGTCTGTTTAGTTCTTCTGTGGCTTCTACTGATCCCGAGGGGATTCTTCCTTATGGGCGTGTTGTCGGGTTAACAGTCTGGGGAATTGAAAGACAGGTTAAGCAAGCACTCACGCACACTGCGTCGCCGCGCGCTTGTCCTAGTAACCTCCTTTTCGTTCCTGTTTCCACTCGTCTGGCTGTTCTTCAGTGGGCTCACTCTGCCAAGTTAGCTGGTCATCCCGGTGTTCGAGGCACTCTTGCGTCTATTCGCCAGCGCTTTTGGTGGCCGACTCAGGAGCGTGACACGCGCCGTTTCGTGGCTGCTTGTTCGGACTGCGCGCAGACTAAGTCGGGTAACTCTCCTCCTGCCGGTCGTCTCAGACCGCTCCCATTCCTTCTCGACCATGGTCTCACATTGCCTTAGACTTCATTACCGGTCTGCCTTTGTCTGCGGGAAGACTGTGATTCTGACGGTTGTCGATAGGTTCTCTAAGGCGGCACATTTCATTCCCCTCGCTAAACTTCCTTCCGCTAAGGAGACGGCACAAATCATTATTGAGAATGTATTCAGAATTCATGGCCTCCCGTTAGACGCCGTTTCAGACAGAGGCCCGCAATTCACGTCACAGTTTTGGAGGGAGTTCTGTCGTTTGATTGGTGCGTCCGTCAGTCTCTCTTCCGGGTTTCATCCCCAGTCTAACGGTCAAGCAGAGAGGGCCAATCAGACGATTGGTCGCATACTACGCAGCCTTTCTTTCAGAAACCCTGCGTCTTGGGCAGAACAGCTCCCCTGGGCAGAATACGCTCACAATTCGCTTCCTTCGTCTGCTACCGGGTTATCTCCGTTTCAGAGTAGTCTGGGTTACCAGCCTCCTCTGTTCTCATCCCAGCTTGCCGAGTCCAGCGTTCCCTCCGCTCAAGCGTTTGTCCAACGTTGTGAGCGCACCTGGAGGAGGGTGAGGTCTGCACTTTGCCGTTACAGGGCACAGACGGTGAGAGCCGCCAATAAACGCAGGATTAAGAGTCCAAGGTATTGTTGCGGCCAGAGAGTGTGGCTTTCCACTCGCAACCTTCCTCTTACGACAGCTTCTCGTAAGTTGACTCCGCGGTTCATTGGTCCGTTCCGTGTCTCCCAGGTCGTCAATCCTGTCGCTGTGCGACTGCTTCTTCCGCGACATCTTCGTCGCGTCCATCCTGTCTTCCATGTCTCCTGTGTTAAGCCCTTTCTTCGCACCCCGTTCGTCTTCCCTCCCCCCCCCGTCCTTGTCGAGAGCGCACCTATTTACAAGGTACATAAGATCATGGACATGCGTTCTCGGGACGGGGTCACCAATACCTAGTGGATTGGGAGGGTTACGGTCCTGAGGAGAGGAGTTGGGTTCCGTCTCGGGACGTGCTGGACCGTTCACTCATCGATGATTTCCTCCGTTGCCGCCAGGATTCCTCCTCGAGTGCGCCAGGAGGCGCTCGGTGAGTGGGGGTACTGTCATGTTTGTCATTTATTATCATGTCTTGTCCCTGTGCTCCCCATGCTATTCGTTTCCCTCTGCTGGTCTTATTTGGTTCTTTCCCTCCTTCTATCTCTCTCCCCCTCCCTCTCTCACTCTCTCGCTCTCTCTTCTCTCTATCGTTCCGTTCCTGCTCCCAGCTGTTCCTATTCCCCTAATCATCATTTAGTCTTCCCACACCTGTTCCCGATCCTTTCCCCTGATTAGAGTCCCTATTTATTCCTTTGTGATCCGTTCCTGTCCCGTCGGTTCCTTGTATTGTATTCACCATGCTGTGATTGCGTTTCGCCCTGTCCTGTCGTGTTTTTGCTGTGATTGTGTATCGCCCTGTCCTGTCGTGTTTTTTTGCCTTCATCAGATGCTGCGTGTGAGCAGGTGTCTCTGTCGACTACGGCCTGCGCCTACCCGAAGCGACCTGCAGTCTGTGGCCGCTTCTCCAGTTATTTCCCCTCTACAAGTCTAGAGGATTTCTGTTATTCCCTGTTTGGACTTAAATAAACTCTGTTTCTGTTAAGTCGCTTTTGGGTCCTCTTTCACCTGCATGACACTAACTGAACAGAATACTAACTGAACAGAATACTAACTGAACAGAATACTAACTGAACAGTATACTAACTGAACAGTATACTAACTGAACAGTATCCCACTCAGTATACTAACTGAACAGAATACTAACTGAACAGTATACTAACTGAACAGTATACTAACTGAACAGAATACTAACTGAACAGAATACTAACTGAACAGTATACTAACTGAACAGTATCCCACTCAGTATACTAACTGAACAGAATACTAACTGAACAGAATACTAACTGAACAGTATACTAACTGAACAGAATACTAACTGAACAGAATACTAACTGAACAGTATACTAACTGAACAGTATACTAACTGAACAGTATACTAACTGAACAGAATACTAACTGAACAGAATACTAACTGAACAGTATCCCACTCAGTATACTAACTGAACAGTATACTAACTGAACAGAATACTAACTGAACAGTATACTAACTGAACAGTATCCCACTCAGTATACTAACTGAACAGAATACTAACTGAACAGAATACTAACTGAACAGTATACTAACTGAACAGAATACTAACTGAACAGAATACTAACTGAACAGTATACTAACTGAACAGTATACTAACTGAACAGTATACTAACTGAACAGAATACTAACTGAACAGAATACTAACTGAACAGTATACTAACTGAACAGTATACTAACTGAACAGTATACTAACTGAACAGTATACTAACTGAACAGTATACTAACTGAACAGAATACTAACTGAACAGAATACTAACTGAACAGAATACTAACTGAACAGAATACTAACTGAACAGAATACTAACTGAACAGTATCCCACTCAGTATACTAACTGAACAGAATACTAACTGAACAGAATACTAACTGAACAGTATACTAACTGAACAGTATACTAACTGAACAGTATCCCACTCAGTATACTAACTGAACAGAATACTAACTGAACAGTATACTAACTGAACAGAATACTAACTGAACAGAATACTAACTGAACAGTATACTAACTGAACAGTATCCCACTCAGTATACTAACTGAACAGAATACTAACTGAACAGTATACTAACTGAACAGTATCCCACTCAGTATACTAACTGAACAGAATACTAACTGAACAGTATACTAACTGAACAGTATACTAACTGAACAGAATACTAACTGAACAGAATACTAACTGAACAGTATACTAACTGAACAGTATCCCACTCAGTATACTAACTGAACAGAATACTAACTGAACAGAATACTAACTGAACAGTATACTAACTGAACAGTATACTAACTGAACAGTATACTAACTGAACAGAATACTAACTGAACAGAATACTAACTGAACAGTATCCCACTCAGTATACTAACTGAACAGTATACTAACTGAACAGAATACTAACTGAACAGTATACTAACTGAACAGTATCCCACTCAGTATACTAACTGAACAGAATACTAACTGAACAGAATACTAACTGAACAGTATACTAACTGAACAGAATACTAACTGAACAGAATACTAACTGAACAGTATACTAACTGAACAGTATACTAACTGAACAGTATACTAACTGAACAGAATACTAACTGAACAGAATACTAACTGAACAGTATCCCACTCAGTATACTAACTGAACAGAATACTAACTGAACAGTATACTAACTGAACAGTATACTAACTGAACAGAATACTAACTGAACAGAATACTAACTGAACAGAATACTAACTGAACAGAATACTAACTGAACAGAACAGAATACTAACTGAACAGAATACTAAACTGAACAGAATACTAACTGAACAGAATACTAACTGAACAGAATACTAACTGAACAGAATACTAACTGAACAGTATACTAACTGAACAGTATACTAACTGAACAGTATACTAACTGAACAGAATACTAACTGAACAGAATACTAACTGAACAGAATACTAACTGAACAGTATACTAACTGAACAGTATACTAACTGAACAGTATACTAACTGAACAGAATACTAACTGAACAGAATACTAACTGAACAGTATCCTAACTCAGTATACTAACTGAACAGTATCCCACTACTAACTGAACAGAATACTAACTGAACAGAATACTAACTGAACAGTATCCCACTCAGTATACTAACTGAACAGAATACTAACTGAACAGAATACTAACTGAACAGTATCCCACTCAGTATACTAACTGAACAGTATACTAACTGAACAGTATACTAACTGAACAGAATACTAACTGAACAGTATACTAACTGAACAGTATACTAACTGAACAGAATACTAACTGAACAGTATACTAACTGAACAGTATACTAACTGAACAGTATACTAACTGAACAGTATACTAACTGAACAGAATACTAACTGAACAGTATACTAACTGAACAGAATACTAACTGAACAGATACTAACTAACAGTATACTAACTGAACAGAATACTAACTGAACAGTATACTAACTGAACAGAATACTAACTGAACAGTATACTAACTGAACAGTATACTAACTGAACAGAATACTAACTGAACAGAATACTAACTGAACAGTATACTAACTGAACAGTGAACAGTATACTAACTGAACAGTATACTAACTGAACAGTAATACTAACTGAACAGTATACTAACTGAACAGTATACTAACTGAACAGAATACTAACTGAACAGTATACTAACTGAACAGTATACTAACTGAACAGTATACTAACTGAACAGTATACTAACTGAACAGAATACTAACTGAACAGAATACTAACTGAACAGAATACTAACTGAACAGTATACTAACTGAACAGTATACTAACTGAACAGTATACTAACTGAACAGTAATACTAACTGAACAGAATACTAACTGAACAGAATACTAACTGAACAGAATACTAACTGAACAGAATACTAACTGAACAGAATACTAACTGAACAGAATACTAACTGAACAGAATACTAACTGAACAGAATACTAACTGAACAGAATACTAACTGAACAGTATCCCACTCAGTATACTAACTGAACAGTATCCCACTCAGAATACTAACTGAACAGTATACTAACTGAACAGAATACTAACTGAACAGAATACTAACTGAACAGTATCCCACTCAGTATACTAACTGAACAGTATCCCACTCAGAATACTAACTGAACAGTATACTAACTGAACAGTATACTAACTGAACAGTATACTAACTGAACAGAATACTAACTGAACAGAATACTAACTGAACAGTATCCCACTCAGTATACTAACTGAACAGAATACTAACTGAACAGAATACTAACTGAACAGTATCCCACTCAGTATACTAACTGAACAGTATCCCACTCAGTATACTAACTGAACAGTATCCCACTCAGTATACTAACTGAACAGTATACTAACTGAACAGAATACTAACTGAACAGTATCCCACTCAGTATGCTACCTGAACAGTATACTAACTGAACAGAATACTAACTGAACAGTATACTAACTGAACAGTATACTAACTGAACAGAATACTAACTGAACAGTATACTAACTGAACAGTATACTAACTGAACAGTATACTAACTGAACAGTATACTAACTGAACAGTATACTAACTGAACAGTATACTAACTGAACAGTATACTAACTGAACAGAATACTAACTGAACAGTATACTAACTGAACAGTATCCCACTCAGTATACTAACTGAACAGTATACTAACTGAACAGTATACTAACTGAACAGAATACTAACTGAACAGTATCCCACTCAGTATGCTACCTGAACAGTATACTAACTGAACAGTATACTAACTGAACAGTATACTAACTGAACAGTATACTAACTGAACAGTATACTAACTGAACAGAATACTAACTGAACAGAATACTAACTGAACAGAATACTAACTGAACAGTATCCCACTCATTATGCTAACTGAACAGTATGCTAACTGAACAGTATACTAACTGAACAGAATACTAACTGAACAGTATCCCACTCATTATGCTAACTGAACAGTATGCTAACTGAACAGTATACTAACTGAACAGTATGCTAACTGAACAGAATACTAACTGAACAGAATACTAACTGAACAGTATACTAACTGAACAGTATCCCACTCAGTATACTAACTGAACAGTATACTAACTGAACAGAATACTAACTGAACAGTATCCCACTCAGTATGCTACCTGAACAGTATACTAACTGAACAGTATACTAACTGAACAGTATGCTAACTGAACAGTATACTAACTGAACAGTATGCTAACTGAACAGAATAACTGAACAGTATACTAACTGAACAGTATGCTAACTGAACAGTATACTAACTGAACAGTATGCTAACTGAACAGTATACTAACTGAACAGTATACTAACTGAACAGTATACTAACTGAACAGTATGCTAACTGAACAGTATACTAACTGAACAGTATGCTAACTGAACAGAATAACTGAACAGTATACTAACTGAACAGTATGCTAACTGAACAGTATACTAACTGAACAGTATGCTAACTGAACAGTATACTAACTGAACAGTATACTAACTGAACAGTATACTAACTGAACAGTATCCCACTCAGTATACTAACTGAACAGTATACTAACTGAACAGTATGCTAACTGAACAGAATACTAACTGAACAGTATCCCACTCAGTATGCTACCTGAACAGTATACTAACTGAACAGTATACTAACTGAACAGTATGCTAACTGAACAGTATACTAACTGAACAGTATGCTAACTGAACAGAATAACTGAACAGTATAATAACTGAACAGAATACT
The DNA here is from genome assembly GCF_021184085.1 of Oncorhynchus gorbuscha. Classification (NCBI taxonomy): domain Eukaryota; kingdom Metazoa; phylum Chordata; class Actinopteri; order Salmoniformes; family Salmonidae; genus Oncorhynchus; species Oncorhynchus gorbuscha. Next base: position 3,781,391 of record NC_060178.1, on the reverse strand, counting down.
AACTGAACAGTATGCTAACTGAACAGTATGCTAACTGAACAGTATGCTAACTGAACAGAATACTAACTGAACAGTATGCTAACTGAACAGTATGCTAACTGAACAGTATGCTAACTGAACAGAATAACTGAACAGTATACTAACTGAACAGAATACTAACTGAACAGTAAACTAACTGAACAGTATCCCACTCAGTATACTAACTGAACAGAATACTAACTGAACAGAATACTAACTGAACAGAATACTAACTGAACAGTATGCTAACTGAACAGTATGCTAACTGAACAGTATGCTAACATTATGGACTGGATAGAAGGGGTGAGGGTTCCTCAACATTATGGACTGGATAGAAGGGGTGTGTTCCTCAACATTATGGACTGGATAGAAGGGGTGAGGGTTCCTTAACATTATGGACTGGATAGAAGGGGTGAGGGTTCCTTAACATTATGGACTGGATAGAAGGGGTGAGGGTTCCTTAACATTATGGACTGGATAGAAGGGGTGAGGGTTCCTCAACATTATGGACTGGATAGAAGGGGTGAGGGTTCCTTAACATTATGGACTGGATAGAAGGGGTGAGGGTTCCTTAACATTATGGACTGGATAGAAGGGGTGAGGGTTCCTCAACGTTATGTAGCAAGTTATTTTTGTCATCACTGACCATGTGTACAGTTGTTGATATTTCAATATTATTATTTTTTTACACCAAAATAACCACAATGCTTTATTTTAGCCACTTTCAGTTGTAAACTATAACCTATAACATATAAACTATAACCTATAACCTATAAACTATAAACTATAACATATAAACTATAACCTATAACCTATAACATATAAACTATAACCTATAACCTATAAACTATAACCTATAACCTATAAACTATAACATATAAACTATAACCTATAACCTATAACCTATAAACTATAACCTATAAACTATAAACTATAACCTATAAACTATAACATATAAACTATAACCTATAAACTATAACCTATAAACTATAACCTATAACCTATAAACTATAACCTATAACCTATAACCTATAAACTATAACATATAAACTATAACCTATAACCTATAAACTATAACCTATAACCTATAAACTATAACATATAAACTATAACCTATAGCCTATAAACTATAACCTATAAACTATAACCTATAGCCTATAAACTATAACCTATAACCTATAAACTATAACCTATAAACTATAACCTATAAACTATAACCTATAAACTATAACCTATAACCTATAAACTATAACCTATAAACTATAACCTATAACCTATAACCTATAAACTATAAACTATAACCTATAAACTATAAACCATGTCAATGAGTTTCCTCTTACTGCCAGTAGTTGAACCAGGACAGTACAGCCCAGCCCAGTACAGCCCAGCCCAGTACAGCCTAGCCCAGTACAGCCCAGCCCAGTACAGCCCAGCCCAGTACATCTCAGTACAGCCCAGTACAGTACAGCCCAGCCCAGTACAGTACAGCCCAGTACAGTACAGCCCAGTACAGTACAGCCCAGCCCAGCCCAGTACAGCCCAGCCCAGTACAGTACAGTACAGTACAGCCCAGTACAGTACAGCCCAGTACAGCCCAGCCCAGTACAGTACAGTACAGCCCAGTACAGCCCAGCCCAGTACAGCCCAGCCCAGTACAGTACAGCCCAGTACAGCCCAGCCCAGTACAGTACAGTACAGCCCAGCCCAGTACAGTACAGTCCAGTACAGCCCAGCCCAGTACAGTACAGCCCAGTACAGTACAGTACAGCCCAGCCCAGCCCAGCCCAGTACAGCCCAGCCCAGCCCAGTACAGCGCAGTACAGCCCAGTTCAGCCCAGCCCAGTACAGTACAGCCCAGTACAGCCCAGCCCAGTACAGCCCAGTACAGCCCAGTACAGCTCAGCCCAGTTCAGCCCAGCCCATTACAGTACAGCCCAGTACAGCCCAGCCCAGTACAGCCCAGTACAGCCCAGTACAGCTCAGCCCAGTACAGCCCAGTACAGCCCAGCCCAGTACAGTACAGTCCAGTACAGCCCAGCCCAGCCCAGTACAGTACAGTACAGCCCAGCCCAGTACAGCCCAGCCCAGCCCAGTGCAGCCCAGCCCAGCCCAGTACAGCGCAGTACAGCCCAGTTCAGCCCAGTACAGTACAGCCCAGTACAGCCCAGTACAGTACAGCCCAGCCCAGCCCAGCCCAGCCCAGTACAGCCCAGTACAGTACAGCCCAGCCCAGCCCAGCCCAGTACAGCCCTGCCCAGTACAGCCCAGTACAGTACAGCCCAGTACAGCCCAGCCCAGTACAGCCCAGCCCAGTACAGCCCAGTACGGCTCAGCAGTGTGAAAAGCCCTTGAGACTGCCTGGATATTAGGCCTATATAAGCACTCCCTGCACACAAACACCATTCCAACATGCATCTCAAGTGAATCAGTGTTTTGACCAGGCTGATGCGCGTGCTTCGGTAACCATGTAAAAGCCGCTAACCACCGCTAACAGCCTCTAACCGCCGCTAACCGCCTCTGAATCGGCGACATTGTCCCCACAGTGAAGGTTCGCTGTTTCCCCAAACAAAAGCCCTGGATTAACACTGAGGTTGGTACTAAGCTAAAGGACAGGGCTATCACAGACAGGGCTATCACAGACAGGGCTATCACACACAGGGCTATCACACACAGGGCTATCACACACAGGGCTATCACACACAGGGCTATCACAGACAATCCCGAGGCTACAGCTGAGGGTAGGAACAAGTAGCCCCACTGTGACCTCCACAGTGTCAATAAACATGCCAAAAGGACAATATAGGAATTATGTGGAATCCACAGGCTCCGACGCCCACGGGGTCACGGATTGGAAGACCCAGCCGTGGTCTGCCCAATAAACCTCTCTTCCAAACGAACACAATGCATTTTTATTTCTTTAAAAACAAAACGCCGTATCATCCGCCATGGCCCCCACCGACCCAGAGGATGATGGGTGATCTCGCTCTCCGACGCCGACGCGAGTAAGGTCTTTAATCAGGTCAATACTGGCAAGGCCGCGGGACGGTATTCCAGGGCGCGTAGATCAGCTGGAAGGCATATTCACTGTAAACCACCATCATTCCTGTTTCCAAGAACTCTACGGCTTCATGCCGCAATGACTACCCGTTCTCTGTGTGACTACCGTTCTCTAGCGCTGACATCTGTGTGACTACCGTTCTCTGTGTGACTACCGTTCTCTGTGTGACTACCGTTCTCTGTGTGACTACCGTTCTCTGTGTGACTACCGTTCTCTGTGTGACTACCGTTCTCTAGCGCTGACATCTGTGTGACTACCGTTCTCTAGCGCTGACATCTGTGTGACTACCGTTCTCTGTGTGACTATCGTTCTCTAGCGCTGACATCTGTGTGACTACCGTTCTCTGTGTGACTACCGTTCTCTGTGTGAGACTACCGTTCTCTGTGTGACTACCGTTCTCTAGCGCTGACATCTGTGTGACTACCGTTCTCTGTGTGACTACCGTTCTCTAGTGCTGACATCTGTGTGACTACCATTCTCTGTGTGACTACCGTTCTCTGTGTGACTACCGTTCTCTAGCGCTGACATCTGTGTGACTACCGTTCTCTGTGTGACTACCGTTCTCTGTGTGACTAACGTTCTCTGTGTGACTATCGTTCTCTGTGTGACTACCGTTCTCTGTGTGACTACCGTTCTCTGTGTGACTACCGTTCTCTAGCGCTGACATCTGTGTGACTACCGTTCTCTGTGTGACTACCGTTCTCTGTGTGACTACCGTTCTCTAGCGCTGACATCTGTGTGACTACCGTTTTCTGTGTGACTACCGTTCTCTGTGTGACTACCGTTCTCTGTGTGACTACCGTTCTCTGTGTGACTACCGTTCTCTAGCACTGACATCTGTATTCAAAGTGTTTAGAAAGGCTGATTATGGCACCCATCAACTCCATCATCCCAGACAACCTAGACCCCACTCCAATTTTGCATGAAGCCCCAACAGATCCATAGTCGACACAATCTCTTTTGCACTCCACACTGCCCTCACCCACTTAGACAAGAGGAACACGTATGTTAGAATGGTGTTCATTGACGACAGCTCGGCGTTCAACACCATAGCGCCGTCCAAGCTCTAAACTCAGAACCCTTGGGAGTGAACACCTCCCTCTGCAACTGGATCCTGGACTTGCTAACGGGCCCCCCAGGTGGTAAGTTGTAGGTAACAACACATCCGCCACGCTGACCCTCAACACGGGGGGGCCCCTCAGGGGTGTGTGCTTAGTCCCCTCCTGTACTCCCTGTTCTCCGACAACTGTGTGGCCAGGCACGACTCCAACACCATCATTAAGTTAGCTGAAGACGCGTGAGACGTCCTACAGGGAGGAGGTCAGTGATCCGGAGCAGTGTGGTTGCCAGGACAACAACCCCCTCACCTTCAACATCAGCAAAAACAAAGCAGCTCACAATTCGTTAGGAAAATTGCAGATCCTCCAGGCTGCGATCTGCAATAACATAAATCTGGGCTACGACAACACACAGCACTGACACACAGTTGCACTGTGTTGTCGTAGCTACGATGAGGAATGTGTTGTTGTTATCCGGTGAGGGCTGTAAAACTGCGGTGATTGTAGAGGCTAATTTGTATTTATTTTCATTAGGATCCTTATTAGCTGCAGCAGTTACTCTTCCTGGGGTTCACGTGAAACATTAGACAAGAGTATACATGAATAAGAACAGAGTATTACGGACAGAACTACATACATTAAAACACCTAGCTGAGAGAG
>NC_060178.1:3756597-3771597 GCF_021184085.1 Oncorhynchus gorbuscha | reverse complement strand
TACAGCTAGCTAGCTAGGTGCCCGGCCTCATTGCAGCGTTTACAGCTAGCTAGCTAGGTGCCCGGCCTCATTGCAGCGTTTACAGCTAGCTAGCTAGGTGCCCGGCCTCATTGCAACGTTTACAGCTAGCTAGCTAGGTGCCCGGTCTCATTGCAGCATTTACAGCTAGCTAGGTGCCCGGCCTCATTGCAGCGTTTACAGCTAGCTAGGTGCCCGGCCTCATTGCAGCGTTTACAGCTAGCTAGGTGCCCGGCCTCATTGCAGCGTTTACAGCTAGCTAGGTGCCCGGCCTCATTGCAGCGTTTACAGCTAGCTAGGTTTCCGGCCTCATTGCAGCGTTTACAGCTAGCTAGGTGCCCGGCCTCATTGCAGCGTTTACAGCTAGCTAGGTGCCCGGCCTCATTGCAGAGTTTACAGCTAGCTAGGTGCCCGGCCTCATTGCAGCGTTTACAGCTAGCTAGCTAGGTGCCCGGTCTCATTGCAGCGTTTACAGCTAGCTAGGTGCCCGGCCTCATTGCAGCGTTTACAGCTAGCTAGGTGCCCGGCCTCATTGCAGCGTTTACAGCTAGCTAGGTGCCCGGCCTCATTGCAGCGTTTACAGCTAGCTAGGTGCCCGGCCTCATTGCAGCGTTTACAGCTAGCTAGATGCCCGGCCTAATTGCAGCGTTTACAGCTAGCTAGGTGCCCGGCCTCATTGCAGCGTTTACAGCTAGCTAGGTGCCAGGCCTCGTTGCAGCATTTACAGCTAGCTAGGTGCCCGGCCTCATTGCAGCGTTTACAGCTAGCTAGGTGCCCGGTCTCATTGCAGCGTTTACAGCTAGCTAGGTGCCCGGCCTCGTTGCAGCATTTACAGCTAGCTAGGTGCCCGGCCTCATTGCAGCGTTTACAGCTAGCTAGGTGCCCGGCCTCATTGCAACGTTTACAGCTAGCAGGATGTAAAGATGATCTTTTCTCTTCTCTCTCCACTTCCAGGCTGTACCTCTCTCTGAACAAGTTACTCTGCATCAAACCCTTGACTCTTCTCTCCTCTTCCAGGTTGTACCTCTCTCTGAACACGTTACTCTGCATCAAACCCTTGACTCAGTTCTTCTCTGAGTGCGTTAGAAGAAGGGATCCTCCTCCAATGAGGGTTGAGAGCAAATGAAGAAACAAGGACTGAAGAAGTGGAAGCGAAGTAGACCGTGACAGGATTTCCACCCCGTCTTCCCAGCGAGCGCTAAGTAGACCGTGACAGGATTTCCACTCCGTCTTCCCAGCGAGCGCTAAGTAGACTGTGACAGGATTTCCACTCCGTCTTCCCAGCGAGCGCTAAGTAGACTGTGACAGGATTTCCACTCCGTCTTCCCAGCGAGCGCTAAGTAGACTGTGACAGGATTTCCACTCCGTCTTCCCAGCGAGCGCTAAGTAGACTGTGACAGGATTTCCACTCCGTCTTCCCAGCGAGCGCTAAGTAGACTGTGACAGGATTTCCACTCCGTCTTCCCAGCGACAGGATTTCCACTCCGTCTTCCCAGCGAGCGCTAAGTAGACTGTGACAGGATTTCCACTCCGTCTTCCCAGCGAGCGCTAAGTAGACTGTGACAGGATTTCCACTCCGTCTTCCCAGCGAGCGCTAAGTAGACTGTGACAGGATTTCCACTCCGTCTTCCCAGCGAGCGCTAAGTAGACTGTGACAGGATTTCCACTCCGTCTTCCCAGCGAGCGCTAAGTAGACTGTGACAGGATTTCCACTCCGTCTTCCCAGCGAGCGCTAAGTAGACTGTGACAGGATTTCCACTCCGTCTTCCCAGCGAGCGCTAAGTAGACTGTGACAGGATTTCCACTCCGTCTTCCCAGCGAGCGCTAAGTAGACTGTGACAGGATTTCCACTCCGTCTTCCCAGCGAGCGCTAAGTAGACTGTGACAGGATTTCCACTCCGTCTTCCCAGCGAGCGCTAAGTAGACTGTGACAGGATTTCCACTCCGTCTTCCCAGCGAGCGCTAAGTAGACTGTGACAGGATTTCCACTCCGTCTTCCCAGCGAGCGCTAAGTAGACTGTGACAGGATTTCCACTCCGTCTTCCCAGCGAGCGCTAAGTAGACTGTGACAGGATTTCTGTGACAGGACTGTTTTCCACTCCGTCTTCCCAGCGAGCGCTAAGTAGACTGTGACAGGATTTCCACTCCGTCTTCCCAGCGAGCGCTAAGTAGACTGTGACAGGATTTCCACTCCGTCTTCCCAGCGAGCGCTAAGTAGACTGTGACAGGATTTCCACTCCGTCTTCCCAGCGAGCGCTAAGTAGACTGTGACAGGATTTCCACTTTCCGTCTTCCCAGCGAGCGCTAAGTAGACTGTGACAGGATTTCCACTCCGTCTTCCCAGCGAGCTAAGTAGACTGTGACAGGATTTCCACTCCGTCTTCCCAGCGAGCGCTAAGTAGACTGTGACAGGATTTCCACTCCGTCTTCCCAGCGAGCGCTAAGTAGACTGTGACAGGATTTCCACTCCGTCTTCCCAGCGAGCGCTAAGTAGACTGTGACAGGATTTCCACTCCGTCTTCCCAGCGAGCGCTAAGTAGACTGTGACAGGATTTCCACTCCGTCTTCCCAGCGAGCGCTAAGTAGACTGTGACAGGATTTCCACTCCGTCTTCCCAGCGAGCGCTAAGTAGACTGTGACAGGATTTCCACTCCGTCTTCCCAGCGAGCGCTAAGTAGACTGTGACAGTCTTCCCAGCGAGCGCTAAGTAGACTGTGACAGGATTTCCACTCCGTCTTCCCAGCGAGCGCTAAGTAGACTGTGACAGGATTTCCACTCCGTCTTCCCAGCGAGCGCTAAGTAGACTGTGACAGGATTTCCACTCCGTCTTCCCAGCGAGCGCTAAGTAGACTGTGACAGGATTTCCACTCCGTCTTCCCAGCGAGCGCTAAGTAGACTGTGACAGGATTTCCACTCCGTCTTCCCAGCGAGCGCTAAGTAGACTGTGACAGGATTTCCACTCCGTCTTCCCAGCGAGCGCTAAGTAGACTGTGACAGGATTTCCACTCCGTCTTCCCAGCGAGCGCTAAGTAGACTGTGACAGGATTTCCACTCCGTCTTCCCAGCGAGCGCTAAGTAGACTGTGACAGGATTTCCACTCCGTCTTCCCAGCGAGCGCTAAGTAGACTGTGACAGGATTTCCACTCCGTCTTCCCAGCGAGCGCTAAGTAGACTGTGACAGGATTTCCACTCCGTCTTCCCAGCGAGCGCTAAGTAGACTGTGACAGGATTTCCACTCCGTCTTCCCAGCGAGCGCTAAGTAGACTGTGACAGGATTTCCACTCCGTCTTCCCAGCGAGCGCTAAGTAGACTGTGACAGGATTTCCACTCCGTCTTCCTAATCTGTGTAAGCGAACCTGTTCTGGGATGTATTTCACATGGTCTTTTGATTGGGATTAGCCTGGATTAGTCGATTCTTTTACCCCGGGATGTGGCTCAGTACAGTTTATCACTAACAGCCCAGGGCCTCAGCTCAGCGTCTCAGCCTCACCGCAGAGGAAAGCTGGGAAATCCTCCTTTCTATCACTCTGATCAGAGTCTTGAAACTGACTTCCCAAAGAAAGCCAGAGAACACACTGGACTTCATGGTTGTGGAAATGCATTCCAGGTGACTACCTCTTGGAGCTGGTTGAGAGAATGCCAAGAGTGTGCAAAGCTGTCATCAAAGGCAAAGGGTGGCTACTTTGAAGAATCTCAAATATAAAATATATTTGTATTTGTTTATAAACACTTTTTTGGGGGGTTACTACATGATGTGTGTTATTTCATAGTTTAGATGTCTTCACTATTATTCTGCAATGTAGAAAATAGTAAAAAATAAAGAAAAACCCTTGAATGAGTAGGTGTCTAAACTTTTGACTGGTAGTGTATACAAGAGGATCGCGTCCAGTAGAGGGCGTGGCCACAAGAGGATCGCGTCCAGTAGAGGGCGTGGCCACAAGAGGATCGCGTCCAGTAGAGGGCGTGGCCACGAGGCTCGCGTCCAGTAGAGGGCGTGGCCTCAAGAGGCTCGCGTCCAGTAGAGGGCGTGGCCACAAGAGGATCGCGTCCAGTAGAGGGCCAATTTGTAAGTCGCTCTGGATAAGAGCGTCTGCTAAATGACTTAAATGTAAATGTAATGTCTAAACTTTTGACTGGTACTGTACATACATACTTTGTATTATATGGCGATGTACTATATGTATATATATATATATATATAAAGCCCCATAAAGGCTTAATGTATTAATACAAATGTATTAACCACTTAGGGAATTATCACTAACAGGTAAAACAAATAAACATTAAAAACAAGTTTAAACCATACATTTCCTTTTATTTAAACAATACAAATACATCAAGTTTCATAAAGTCCATCAATGTAATTACATTGAACATTACACAAGGCTGTGAATAGTGTAGCTGGTCCCTTACCTCTCTTATATAGAACATTACACAGGGCTGTGAATAGTGTAGATGGTCCCTTACCTCTCTTATATAGAACATTACACAAGGCTGTGAATAGTGTAGCTGGTCCCTTACCTCTCTTATATAGAACATTACACAGGGCTGTGAATAGTGTAGCTGGTCCCTTACCTCTCTTATATAGAACATTACACAGGGCTGTGAATAGTGTAGCTGGTCCCTTACCTCTCTTATATAGAACATTACACAGGGCTGTGAATAGTGTAGCTGGTCCCTGAGCTGGTCCCTTACCTCTCTTATATAGAACATTACACAGGGCTGTGAATAGTATAGCTGGTCCCTTACCTCTCTTATATAGAACATTACACAGGGCTGTGAATAGTGTAGCTGGTCCCTGAGCTGGTCCCTTACCTCTCTTATATAGAACATTACACAGGGCTGTGAATAGTGTAGCTGGTCCCTGAGCTGGTCCCTTACCTCTCTTATATAGAACATTACACAGGGCTGTGAATAGTGTAGCTGGTCCCTTACCGCTCTTATATAGAACATTACACAGTGTGAATAGTGTAGCTGGTCCCTTACCTCTCTTACGCAACGTAACGTAAACAACACTACTAGCTAGCCAGCTAGCCCCCGAATAGCAGCACTGTAGAAACTATTACACTCAACGGAACGACTTGATTAGTGTAGTGTCAACAACGCACCCACTGCCAGCTAGCCTACTTCAGCAGTACTGTATCATTTTAATCATTTTAGTCAATAAGATTCTTGCTACGTAGCTTAACTTTCTGAACATTCGAGACGTGTAGTCCACTTGTCATTCCAATCTCCTTTGCATTAGCGTAGCCTCTTCTGTAGCCTGTTAACTATGTGTCTGTTTATCCCTGTTCTCTCCTCTCTGCACAGACCATACAAACGCTCCACACCGCGTGGCCGCGGCCACCCTAATCTGGTGGTCCCAGCGCGCACGACCCACGTGGAGTTCCAGGTCTCCGGTAGCCTCTGGAATTGCCGATCTGCGGTCAACAAGGCAGAGTTCATCTCAGCCTATGCCTCCCTCCAGTCCCTCGACTTCTTGGCACTAACGGAAACATGGATCACCACAGACAACACTGCTACTCCTACTGCTCTCTCTTCGTCCGCCCACGTGTTATCGCACACCCCGAGAGCTTCTGGTCAGCGGGGTGGTGGCACCGGGATCCTCATCTCTCCCAAGTGGTCATTCTCTCTTTCTCCCCTTACCCATCTGTCTATCGCCTCCTTTGAATTCCATGCTGTCACAGTTACCAGCCCTTTCAAGCTTAACATCCTTATCATTTATCGCCCTCCAGGTTCCCTCGGAGAGTTCATCAATGAGCTTGATGCCTTGATAAGCTCCTTTCCTGAGGACGGCTCACCTATCACAGTTCTGGGCGACTTTAACCTCCCCACGTCTACCTTTGACTCATTCCTCTCTGCCTCCTTCTTTCCACTCCTCTCCTCTTTTGACCTCACCCTCTCACCTTCCCCCCCTACTCACAAGGCAGGCAATACGCTCGACCTCATCTTTACTAGATGCTGTTCTTCCACTAACCTCACTGCAACTCCCCTCCAAGTCTCCGACCACTACCTTGTATCCTTTTCCCTCTCGCTCTCATCCAACACCTCCCACACTGCCCCTACTCGGATGGTATCGCGCCGTCCCAACCTTCGCTCTCTCTCCCCCGCTACTCTCTCCTCTTCCATCCTATCATCTCTTCCCTCCGCTCAAACCTTCTCCAACCTATCTCCTGATTCTGCCTCCTCAACCCTCCTCTCCTCCCTCTCTGCATCCTTCGACTCTCTATGTCCCCTATCCTCCAGGCCGGCTCGGTCCTCCCCTCCCGCTCCGTGGCTCGATGACTCATTGCGAGCTCACAGAACAGGGCTCCGGGCAGCCGAGCGGAAATGGAGGAATACTCGCCTCCCTGCGGACCTGGCATCCTTTCACTCCCTCCTCTCTACATTTTCCTCCTCTGTCTCTGCTGCTAAAGCCACTTTCTACCACGCTAAATTCCAAGCATCTGCCTCTAACCCTAGGAAGCTCTTTGCCACCTTCTCCTCCCTCCTGAATCCTCCTCCCCCCTCCTCCCTCTCTGCAGACGACTTCGTCAACCATTTTGAAAAGAAGGTCGACGACATCCGATCCTCGTTTGCTAAGTCAAACGACACCGCTGGTTCTGCTCACACTGCCCAACCCTGTGCTCTGACCTCTTTCTCCCCTCTCTCTCCAGATGAAATCTCGCGTCTTGTGACGGCCGGCCGCCCAACAACCTGCCTGCTTGACCCTATCCCCTCCCCTCTTCTCCAGACCATTTCCGGAGACCTTCTCCCTTACCTCACCTCGCTCATCAACTCATCACTGACCGCAGGCTACGTCCCTTCCGTCTTCAAGAGAGCGAGAGTTGCACCCCTTCTGAAAAAACCTACACTCGATCCCTCCGATGTCAACAATTACAGACCAGTATCCCTTCTTTCTTTTCTCTCCAAAACTCTTGAACGTGCCGTCCTTGGCCAGCTCTCCCGCTATCTCTCTCTGAATGACCTTCTTGATCCAAATCAGTCAGGTTTCAAGACTAGTCATTCAACTGAGACTGCTCTCCTCTGTATCACGGAGGCGCTCCGCACTGCTAAAGCTAACTCTCTCTCCTCTGCTCTCATCCTTCTAGATCTATCGGCTGCCTTCGATACTGTGAACCATCAGATCCTCCTCTCCACCCTCTCCGAGTTGGGCATCTCCGGCGTGGCCCACGCTTGGATTGCGTCCTACCTGACAGTTCGCTCCTACCAGGTGGCGTGGCGAGAATCTGTCTCCTCACCACGCGCTCTCACCACTGGTGTCCCCCAGGGCTCTGTTCTAGGCCCTCTCCTATTCTCGCTATACACCAAGTCACTTGGCTCTGTCATAACCTCACATGGTCTCTCCTATCATTGCTATGCAGACAACACACAACTAATCTTCTCCTTTCCCCCTTCTGATGACCAGGTGGCGAATCGCATCTCTGCCTGTCTGGCAGACATATCAGTGTGGATAACGGATCACCACCTCAAGCTGAACCTCGGCAAGACGGAGCTGCTCTTCCTCCCGGGGAAGGACTGCCCGTTCCATGATCTCGCCATCACGGTTGACAACTCCATTGTGTCCTCCTCCCAGAGCGCTAAGAACCTTGGTGTGATCCTGGACAACACCCTGTCGTTCTCAACCAACATCAAGGCGGTGGCCAGTTCCTGTAGGTTCATGCTCTACAACATCCGCAGAGTACGACCCTGCCTCACACAGGAAGCGGCGCAGGTCCTAATCCAGGCACTTGTCATCTCCCGTCTGGATTACTGCAACTCGCTGTTGGCTGGGCTCCCTGCCTGTGCCATTAAACCCCTTCAACTCATCCAGAACGCCGCAGCCCGTCTGGTGTTCAACCTTCCCAAGTTCTCTCACGTCACCCCGCTCCTCCGTTCTCTCCACTGGCTTCCAGTTGAAGCTCGCATCCGCTACAAGACCATGGTGCTTGCCTACGGAGCTGTGAGGGGAACGGCACCTCAGTACCTCCAGGCTCTGATCAGGCCCTACACCCAAACAAGGGCACTGCGTTCATCCACCTCTGGCCTGCTCGCCTCCCTACCACTGAGGAAGTACAGCTCCCGCTCAGCCCAATCAAAACTGTTCGCTGCTCTGGCCCCCCAATGGTGGAACAAACTCCCTCACGACGCCAGGACAGCGGAGTCAATCACCACCTTCCGGAGACACCTGAAACCCCACCTCTTTAAGGAATACCTAGGATAGGATAAGTATTCCCCCCCCCCTTTAAGATTTAGATGCACTATCGTAAAGTGACTGTTCCACTGGATGTCATAAGGTGAATGCACCAATTTGTAAGTCGCTCTGGATAAGAGCGTTTGCTAAATGACTTAAATGTAATGTAAAATGTTATATAGAACATTACACAGGGCTGTGAATAGTGTAGCTTGTCCCCGAGCTGGGAGATTAATGGTTCTGGTCTCTCTTACATTGAACATTACACAGGGCTGTGAATAGTGTAGCTTGTCCCCGAGCTGGGAGATGAATGGTTCTTGTCTCTCTTACATTGAACCTTACACAGGGCTGTGAATAGTGTAGCTGGTCCCTGAGCTGGGAGATGAATGGTTCTGGTCTCTCTTACATTGAACATTACACAGGGCTGTGAATAGTGTAGCTGGTCCCTGAGCTGGGAGATGAATGGTTCTGGTCTCTCTTACATTGAACATTACACAAGCCTGTGAATAGTGTAGCTGGTCCCTGAGCTGGGAGATGAATGGTTCTGGTCTCTCTTATATAGAACAGTACACAAGGCTGTGAATAGTGTAGCTGGTCCCTGAGCTGGGAGACGAATGGTTCTTGTCTCTTCCTGCTTGAGGCGCTGCACTGCATGTTGGTCCCAACCTTAAAAGTAACAACAAAGAAAGTTAGCAAATCTGTGAGGAAATGCCTTTGTCTCACCATCTGGATAAGGTCTGTGCTAGGCCAGAAAGTCTAAATAGGGAGATGGGAAACTCCATTTTGATTAGTATTATTATATTCCTGTTTCATTGACAAATCTCATGACGTGACTATGATACATGGCAATGGCATTCTCATAGTCACATCATGAGTTGAAACCCGACCGTTTTAACCTGTTACTCCTACCCCCTACTTTTTCGAACATTCTGTTAAAAATCGCGCAACATTTCAGCGCCCTGCTACTCATGCCATATAGTATATGCATATGATTAGTATGTGTGGATAGAAAACACTCAGACATTTATAAAACTGTTTAAATCACGGCTGTGACTATTCCAGAACGTGCGTTTCATCGAAAAGTGCAGGAAAATCTGATCACTGAAAATGGAAAAATATATCCATCTGCCGCTTCAACCCATTGTTATGGGCGAAAGACATTAAATAGGGCTGAGGTTGCAGTACCTACAGCTTCCACACGATGTCTACAGTCTTGTCATTTGCCTAGGCTTTGTTTCTTGGTCAAACGAACAAGAGACAGGCTTTTTCTTCAGGTCTCCGACCGGATATTTTGGTTGAGATTTACCCGGACATTATTTCCAGACGTACCCCTATAGAATACACTTTGTCTCGTGATTAATTTGATCGCTTATTAACGTTTACTAATACCTAAAGTTGCATTACAAAAGTATTTCGAAGTGTTTTGTGAAAGTTTATTGTAGACTTTAATTTAAAAAATGACGTTACGTTATAAGACGCTATTTTTTCGTTTATCACACAGTCTTCATAGATCGATATCTAGGCTATATATGGACCGATTTAATCTAAAAAAAGACCCAATATTGATTATGGGACATCTAGGAGTGCCAACAAAGAAGATGGTCAAAGGTAATGAATGTTTTATATTTTATTTGTGCGGTTTGTGTAGCGCCGACTATGCTAATTATTTTGTTTACGTCCCCTGCGGGTCTTTTGGGGTGTTACATGCTATCAGATAATAGCTTCTCATGTTTTCGCCGAAAAGCATTTTAAAAATCTGACTTGTTGCCTGGATTCACAACGAGTGTAGCTTTAATTCAATACCCTGCATGTGTATTTTAATGAACGTTTGAGTTTTAACTAATACTATTAGCATTTAGCGTAGCGCATTTGCATTTCCAGATGTCTAGATGGGACGCCTGCGTGTCAGCAAGAGGTTAAGATAACTAAATATGTGGCATACGGATGGTTCAACATGTACAAGGTCAAGTGACTTACCGTCTTTGATGCCGATTTCAAATTTTTACGGGAAGATAGAAGAAGCAGCGCCACAGAGAGGGCACAAGAGGATCGCGTCCAGTAGAGGGCGTGGCCACAAGAGGTTCGCGTCCAGTAGAGGGCGTGGCCACAAGAGGATCGCGTCCAGTAGAGGGCGTGGGCACAAGAGGATCGCGTCCAGTAGAGGGCGTGGCCACAAGAGGCTCGCGTCCAGTAGAGGGCGTGGCCACAAGAGGATCGTGTCCAGTAGAGGGCGTGGCCACGAGGATCGCGTCCAGTAGAGGGCGTGGCCACGAGGATCGCGTCCAGTAGAGGGCGTGGCCACGAGGATCGCGTCCAGTAGAGGGCGTGGGCACAAGCGGATCGCGTCCAGTAGAGGGCGTGGCCACAAGAGGATCGCGTCCAGTAGAGGGCGTGGCCACAAGAGGATCGCGTCCAGTAGAGGGCGTGGCCACAAGAGGATCGCGTCCAGTAGGGGGCGTGGCCACAAGAGGATCGCGTCCAGTAGGGGGCGTGGCCACAAGAGGATCGCATCCAGTAGGGGGCGTGGCCACAAGAGGATCGCGTCCAGTAGGGGGCGTGGCCACAAGAGGATCGCGTCCAGTAGGGGGCGTGGCCACAAGAGGATCGCGTCCAGTAGAGGGCGTGGCCACAAGAGGATCGCGTCCAGTAGGGGGCGTGGCCACGAGGATCGCGTCCAGTAGGGGGCGTGGCCACAAGAGGATCGCGTCCAGTAGAGGGCGTGGCCACGAGGATCGTCCAGTAGGGGGCGTGGCCACGAGGATCGTCCAGTAGGGGGCGTGGCCACAAGAGGATCGCATCCAGTAGGGGGCGTGGCCACAAGAAGATCGCGTCTAGTAGAGGGCGTGGCCACAAGAGGGTCGTCCAGTAGGGGGCGTGGCCACAAGAGGGTCGTCCAGTAGGGGGCGTGGCCACAAGAGGATCGTCCAGTAGGGGGCGCCAATACGCTAGCTACATTTGCCTGTTTGTTAGCCAACTTGCATTCAGCTACAGAGGCTAGCTACGAGACTGCCTGTTTGTTAGCCAACTAGCATTCAGCTACAGAGGCTTTGTACAATCAAGCTAACATTAGCTTGGTAATGTTATCTAGGTTCCTGTCCCTGACCCTGTCCCTAGCCCTGAGTCTGTCTGTCCTGTACCTTTGCTCCTACTCTGGATTATCAAACCCTGCCTGCCTTGACCTGTCGTTTGCCTGCCCCCATGGTTACATTAAACATTGTTTCTGCACTTGGGTCTTACAAACATACCTGATAATATTGTGCACTATAAAGTTGTGCACTATAAAGGAATAGGGTAGAATTTTGGAACACATCCATTGTTTATCCAGCATCCAATCCAATATTTATCCAGCATCCAATCCAATATTTTTTTTTTACATAATTGACGGATTGTTTAGTCCCGTAACATTCCATGTTAATCTTCCACGGTTAAAGCCGTCACTGCATATGAAAACGGTTTTCTGACATTTAGGCCTTTCCTGGATGTTGTGCTTTGAAATGGAAATATTTAAATCCCTGAGTCATATTTTTGATCCGTTAAAACCTCTTAGAGCAAGGTGAGACGCTAGCCAACAGGAAATGCAAATGCGCAACGCCAAATGCTAATAGTACTCGCTAAAACTCAAACTTTCATTAAAACACACATGCAGGGTACTCAATTAAAGCTACACTCGTTGTGAATCTAGCCAACATGTCTGATTTTTAAAATGCTTTTCGGCGAAAGCATGAGAAGCTATCATCTGATAGCATGCAACCCCCCGAAATACCTGAAGGGGACGTAAACAAAAGAATTAGCGTAGCCGGCGCTACACAAAACTCAGAAATAAAATATAAAACATTCATTACCTTTGACGAGCTTCTTTGTTGGCACTCCTATATGTCCCATAAACATCACAATTGGGTCTTTTTTTCGATTAAATCCGTCCATGTATACCCAAAATGTCAATTTATGAAGCCCGTCTGATCCAGGAAAAAACAGCTTTCCAAAACGCAACGTCATTTTTTTAAATTAAAAAAGTTGCCGATAAACTTTGACAAAACACTTCAAACTACTTTTGTAAACCAACTTTAGGTATTAGTAAACGTTAATGATCGATCAAATTGATCACGGGGCGATCTGTATTCAATAGCAGCAGGTCTTGAAATCTTGGTCGATATTCTCTCTTTCAAAACTTCCTGCTGTGTACTCGATGACAGGAAGTGCCTATTCTTCATTTCACCAAGGATTAACTTCAACCCAATTGCCAAGACTGGCGACATCGTGTGGAAGCTGTTGGAACTGTAAACTGGTCGCTATCTATTTCCCTTGCCATAGACAATACAGACAACTGGTGGAGGGATATTTTTAATTTTTTTGGTGAACAGTTTTCCTTGGGCTTTTGCCTGCTACACACGTTCTGTTATAGTCACAGACATGATTCAACTAGTTTTAGTGTGGATAGAGTTTTCTATCCACACATACTAATCATATGCATGTACTATATTCCTGGCATGAGTAGCAGGACGTTGAAAGTTTGCGTGATTTTTAACAAAACATTGAAAAAAAAGACCAGATCTTTAAGAGGTTTTAAGGCTCTTTATAATTCAATAAATATGCTTAAAGAAGAGCAAGGCTTTCACCAGGCCTCAGGCACGCACACACAGTCTAGAAGCCCACAAACCAACAAATAAACTGCCCACCAAAACACGGACCAAGCAAGGAGGGCATTAATCAGAGAGGCAACAAAGAGACCAAAGATAACCCTGAAGGAGCTGCAAAGCTCCACAGCGGAGATTGGAGTATCTGTCCATAGGACCACTTTAAGCCGTAGACTCCACAGAGCTGGGCTTTATCAGAAGAGTGGCCAGAAAAAAAGCCATTGCTTAAAGAAAAAAATAAGCAAACACGTTTGGTGTTTGTCAAAAGGCATGTGGGAGACTCCCCAAACATATGGAGGAAGGTACTCTGATCAGATGAGACTAAAATGTAGCTTTTTGGCTATCAAGGAAAACACTATGTCTGGCGCAAACCCAACTCCTATTATCACCCCGAGAACCCCATCCCCACAGTGAAGCATGGTGGAGGCAGCATCATGCTGTGGGGATGTTTTTCATCGGCAGGGACTGGGAAACTGGTCAGAATTGAAGGAATGATGGATGGTGCTAAATACAGGGAAATTCTTAAGGGAAACCTGTTTCAGTCTTCCAGAGATTTGAGACTGGGACGGAGGTTCACCTTCCAGCAGGACAATGACCCAAAGCATACTGCTAAAGACACTCGAGTGGTTTAAGAGGAAACATTTAAATGTCATGGAATGGCCTAGTCAAAGCCCAGACCTCAATCCAATTGACAATCTGTGGTATGACTTAAAGATTGCTGAACACCAGCGGAACCCATCCAACTTGAAGGAGCTGGAGAAGTTTTGCCTTATTTAATGGGCAAAAATCCCAGTGGCTAGATGTGCCAAGCTTATAGAGACATATCCCAAGGGACTTGCAGGTGTAATTGCAGCAAAATGTGGCTGTACGAAGTATTGACTTGGGGGGATGAATAGTTATCTCCCCTTTTCTGTTTTTTTTTCTCTCTTATTTCTTGTTTTTTTCACAATAAAAAATATTTTGCATCTTCAAAGTGGTAGTGGCATGTTGTGTAACGCAAATGATACAAACCCACCAAAAATCTATTTTAATTTCAGGTTGTAAGGCAACAAAATAGGAAAATTGCCAAGGGGGGTGAATACTTTCGCAAGCCAATGTAAATGCTTTAGTCGACATTAAGAAATGCTTTTTAATTTTAGGATGAGCATTCATTTACTTTTAGATTAGTGTGTATATTGTTTCTAAATTGTTAGATACTACTGCACTATTGGAGCTAGAAACACAAGTATTTCGCGACACCCACAATAACATCTGCTAAATATGTGTCAATGTCCTGCTGGAAGGTGAACCTCTGCCCCATAGAATTTGATTTGAACACACACACACACACACACACACACACACACACACACACACACACACACACACACACACACACACACACACACACACACACACACACACACACACACACACACACACACACACACACACACACACACACACACACACAGTCACAGACAGACACACACATACACATACGCACGCACGCACGCACAGAATACAAGGCTCTGTCTGCGAAAATATCCTTTTGAGATGGAAAATATATCTTTGAAGTTATGAGCAAAAACAGAACATACTACCCATCGTGTTATCAAGAGCTACAATCATATCTGCCATCAACCTGGCATTATCCTGGTGTCCTCCTCGTGATTGTGTTGTAGTTAGGCTGTTTTCTATTGTCCTCCTTTGACTGTCTGTTAATCCTGGTCAGTGCTGATGAACTCCTCGCTCTCTCTCAATTCAATTCCTTTCCATTAGATTCCATTCAATTCCATTCAATTCCATTCAAATCCATTTAATTCCATTCCATTCAAATCCATTCCATTCCATTCAAATCCATTCCATTCAAATCCATTCCATTCAAATCCATTCAATTCAAATCCATTTAATTCCATTCCATTCAATTCCATTCAAATCCATTCCATTCCATTAAAATCCATTAAATTCCATTCAAATCTATTCAAATCCATTCAAATCCATTCAATTCCATTCCATTCAAATCCATTTAATTCCATTCCATTCAATTCCATTCAAATCCATTCCATTCCATTCAAATCCATTCCATTCCATTCAAATCCATTCCATTCAATTCCATACCATTCAAATCCATTCCATTCAATTCCATTCAAATCCATTCAATTCCATTCAAATCCATTCAATTCAAATCCATTC
>NC_060178.1:3701597-3754097 GCF_021184085.1 Oncorhynchus gorbuscha | reverse complement strand
GAGAGGAGGGAAGAGAAAGAGAGGAGGGAAGATGAGGAGGGGAGAGAAGATGAGAGAGGAGAGAAGATAAGAGAGGAGAGCTGCGAGGCGAGGGGAGAGAGGAGAGAAGATAAGAGAGGAGAGCTGCGAGGCGAGAAGATAAGAGAGGAGAGCTGCGAGGCGAGGGGAGAGAGGATAAGAGAGGAGAGCTGGGAGAGAGGAGAGGAGGGAAGAGAAAGAGAGGAGGGAAGATAAGAGAGGAGAGCCCCGAGGCGAGAGGGGCGAGGGGAGAGAGAGGAGAGCCCCGAGGCGAGAGGGGCGAGGGGAGAGAGAGGAGAGGAGAGGCGCGAGAGGAGGGGAGAGAGGAGGGGAGAGGAGAGGCGCGAGAGGAGGGGAGAGGAGAGGCGCGAGGGGAGGGGAGAGGAGATGGGGCGAGGGGGGGGGAGAGAAGAGAGAAGGGGTGAGGAGATGGGGCGAGGGGAGGGAGAGAAGAGAGAAGGGGAGAGGAGATGGGGCGAGGGGAGGGGAGAGAAGAGAGAAGGGGAGAGGAGAGGCGCGAGGGGAGGGGGAGAGAGAGAGGGGAGAGGAGAGGAGAGGGGGCGAGGGAGGGGAGAGAAGAGAAGGGGAGAGGAGATGAGGGGAGGGGAGAGAAGAGAGAAGGGGAGAGGAGATGGGGCGAGGGGAGAGAAGAGAGAAGGGGGAGAGGAGAGGCGCGAGGGGAGGGGAGAGAGAAGGGGAGAGGAGAGGAGAGCCCCGAGGGCGAGGGGAGAGGAGAGGGGGGTGAGGGGAGGGGCGAGGGGAGAGCCCCGAGGCGAGGGAGAGGAGAGCCCCGAGGCGAGGGGGGAGAGGAGAGCCCCGAGGCGAGGGGAGAGGAGAGCCCGAGGCGAGGGGAGAGGAGAGGAGAGAAGGGGAGAGGAGAGGAGGGAAGAGGAGAGGGGCGAGGGGAGGGGAGGGGAGAGGAGAGGGGCGAGGGGAGGGGAGAGGAGAGTGGCGAGGGGAGAGGAGAGGGGAGGCCCGAGGCGAGGGGAGAGGAGAGCCCCGAGGCGAGGGGAGAGGAGAGGAGGAGAGGAGATGGGGATTAGTGATGGAAGGGAATTGGATCTGTCTTGCCTGTTCAGCCACCATCCAAGTTTCCAAACAAGGATCACTAGGGAAGCTTTAAAATAAAGCTAATGGAGTCCAAAGGCAAGTGTAACTACACACACACACACACACACACACACACACACACACACACACACACACACACACACACACACACACACACACACACACACACACACACACACACACACACACACACACACACACACACACACACGCACACACGCACGCACGAACACGAACACACACACACACACACACACACACACACACACACACACACACACACACACACACACACACACACACACACACACACACACACACACACACACACACACACACACACACACACACACACACACACACACACACACACACACGAACACACACACACACACACACGTGATTTGTTGATCCTGCCAAGATTGTGCAGTACAACATTCTGACCTTTGTTTCTCTGTACATTAATACACACACACTGAAAATCAAATCAAATGTTGTGTCACATGCTTCCTAAACAACAGGGGATTAATAGTGAAACCCACAACAATGCAGAGAGAAAAAGAGTCATTTTATACAAATAATAAGGAATAAATATAAACTATAAATTATAAAATATAATACACAGGATACCGAGTCGATGTGCAAGGGGTACGAGGTAATTGAGGTCAGTGTCGCATTGCAGTTTCGCAGGGGGGGGGGGGGGGGGGGCAGAGTGTAAAATGTGCAATGTGCTCATCAATACTCATCTCATGTTTTACACATTTTGCCATGAGGCCGAGAGAAAATGTTTTAGAGTTCAGGGATTCTTGAAAGATGGGACAATCTCTATTTTCCACAAATATTTGTCTTAATATTAACAAGATGTTAAGATTGTCAACTATTTTGTTGAATAATAGTGAAATAACACTATAATAGATATGGTTAAATTGACTATACATACAGTGGGGCAAACAAGTATTTAGTCAGCTGAAGTTCTCCCACTTCAAAAGATGACAGAGATCTTGCTTGTTTGTAGGTGACCAAATACTTATTTTCCACCAAAATTTGCAAATAAATTCATTATAAATCCTATAATGTGATTTTCTGGATTTTTTTTCTTCTAATTTTGTCTGGCATAGTTGAAGTGTACCTATGATAAATTACAGGCCTCTCTCATCTTTTTCTGTGGGAGAACTTGCACAATTGGTGGCTGACTAAATACTTGTTTGCCCCACTGTAGGTCCACAGACGACGCAATCCCAATCACACTGCACACTTCCCTAACCCATCTGGACAAGAGGAATACCTATGTGAGAATGCTGTTCATCGACTACAGCTCAGCATTTAACACCATAGTAGCCTCCAATCTCGTCATCAAGCTCGAGACCCAGGGTCTCAACCCCGCCCTGTGCAACTGGGTACTGGACTTCCTGACGGGCCGCCCCCAGGTGGTGAGGGTAGGTAACAACATCTCCACCCCGCTGATCCTCAACACTGGGGCCCCACAAGGGTGCGTTCTGAGCCCTCTCCTGTACTCCTTGTTCACCCATGACTGCGTGGCCATGCACGCCTCCAACTCAATCATCAAGTTTGCAGACGACACAACAATAGTGGGTTTGATTACCAACAACGACGAGACGGCCTACAGGGAGGAGGTGAGGGCCCTCGGAGTGTGGTGTCAGGAAAATAACCTCACACTCAACGTCAACAAAACTAAGGAGATGATCGTGGACTTCAGCGAACAGCAGAGGGAGCACCCCGCCCCCCCTATCCACATCGATGGGACAGTAGTGAAGAAGGTGGAAAGTTTTAAGTTCCTCGGCGTACACATCACGGACAAACTGAAATGGTCCACCCACTCAGACAGTGTGGTGATGAAGGCACAACAGCCCTGATCCCTGATCTCAATGGTGGCTCACTGCTTAAATAAGGGTTAAAGGTTAAACAAAATAATACAATAGAAATAAAAAGAAACACACAAGATATACAGCTTCCTGCCAGACCCATCATGGGAGGGGTGAGATGTACAGCTTCCTGCCAGACCCATCATGGGAGGGGTGAGATGTACAGCTTCCTGCCAGACCCATCATGGGAGGGGTGAGATGTACAGCTTCCTGCCAGACCCATCATGGGAGGGGTGAAATGTACAGCTTCCTGCCAGACCCACCATGGGAGGGGTGAAATGTACAGCTTCCTGCCAGACCCACCATGGGAGGGGTGAGATGTACAGCTTCCTGCCAGACCCACCATGGGAGGGGTGAGATATACAGCTTCCTGCCAGACCCACCATGGGAGGGGTGAGATGTACAGCTTCCTGCCAGACCCACCATGGGAGGGGTGAGATGTACAGCTTCCTGCCAGACCCATCATGGGAGGGTGGGATGTACAGCTTCCTGCCAGATCCACCATGAGGGTGAGATGTACAGCTTCCCACCAGATCCACCATGGGAGGCGCCGTGTGCCTGCCTCCCGACCGTCCTGTCTCGTATAAATACTTCCTGATTGTGACAGTTCACACAGGAAGCAGCTGAAGCAGAGGAATTTGATGGTGTTGAACACCGCTTCAATCACAGGTCTGTCGTTGCATAACTCTCCCACCTACCTCATACCTCCTGCTCCTACCTCCTGCTCCTACCTCCTGCCCTACCTCCTGCTCCTACCTCCTGCTCCTACCTCCTGCTCCTACCTCCTGCTCCTACTCCTACCTCCTGCTCCTACTCCTACCTCCTGCTCCTACCTGGAGGCCTGGCAGAGAGGACCGGACACTGCTGGAGGCCTGGCAGACAGGACCGGACACTGCTGGAGGCCTGGCAGACAGGACC
This sequence comes from Oncorhynchus gorbuscha, assembly GCF_021184085.1. Lineage (NCBI taxonomy): Eukaryota > Metazoa > Chordata > Actinopteri > Salmoniformes > Salmonidae > Oncorhynchus > Oncorhynchus gorbuscha. The sequence continues at coordinate 3,750,207 of NC_060178.1, read as the reverse complement.
GGACACTGCTGGAGGCCTGGCAGACAGGACCGGACACTGCTGGAGGCCTGGCAGACAGGACCGGACACTGCTGGAGGTCAGACAGAGAGAACCGGACACTGCTGGAGGCCTGGCAGAGAGGACCGGACACTGCTGGAGGCCTGGCAGAGAGGACCGGACACTGCTGGAGGCCTGGCAGACAGGACCGGACACTGCTGGAGGCCAGGCAGAGAGGACCGGACACTGCTGGAGGCCTGGCAGAGAGGTCTTCATTATTCTGCTGTGGCACAGTGGCAAGCAGGCCGGCACACAGGACTGTATAATGCTGGAGGCCTGGCACACAGGACTGTATAATGCTGGAGGCCTGGCACACTGGAGGCCTGGCACACAGGACTGCATAATGCTGGAGGCCTGGCACACAGGACTGTATAATGCTGGAGGCCTGGCACACAGGACTGTATAATGCTGGAGGCCTGGCACACAGGACTGTATAATGCTGGAGGCCTGGCACACAGGACTGTATAATGCTGGAGGCCTGGCACACAGGACTGTATAATGCTGGAGGCCTGGCACGCTGGAGGCCTGGCACACAGGACTGTATAATGCTGGAGGCCTGGCACACAGGACTGTATAATGCTGGAGGCCTGGCACACTGGACTGTATAATGCTGGAGGCCTGGCACACAGGACTGTATAATGCTGGAGGCCTGGCACACAGGACTGTATAATGCTGGAGGCCTGGCAGAGAGTAAGGCAGATGAAACAAAGCAGGTAAAAAAGGGTAAGGCCTGTAAGAGCGTCATGGCTAGATGGGATACAGCTTTTGTCAAATGTACATCAAAGGTTGAAAATGTTTGCATTTTAAACGACCCTTGACCTAACCATTTTCCTAATTCTCCTAACCTGCTACGTTAATTCTCGTAACCTGCTACGTTAATTCTCCTAACCTGCTACGTTTATTCTCCTAACCTGCTACGTTAATTCTCCTAACCTGCTACGTTAGTTCTCCTAACCTGCTACGTTAGTTCTCCTAACCTGCTACGTTAGTTCTCCTAACCTGCTACGTTAGTTCTCCTAACCTGCTACGTTTATTCTCCTAACCTGCTACGTTAGTTCTCCTAACCTGCTACGTTAGTTCTCCTAACCTGCTACGTTAATTCTCTTAACCTGCTACGTTAGTTCTCCTAACCTGCTACGGTAATTCTCCTAACCTGCTACGGTAATTCTCCTAACCTGCTACGTTTATTCTCCTAACCTGCTACGTTAATTCTCCTAACCTGCTACGTTAATTCTCCTAACCTGCTACGTTAATTCTCTTAACCTGCTACGTTAATTCTCCTAACCTGCTACGTTAATTCTCCTAACCTGCTACGTTAGTTCTCCTAACCTGCTGCGGTACTTATCTTAACCTGCTACGTTTATTCTCCTAACCTGCTACGGTAATTCTCCCAACCTGCTACGGTAATTCTCCTAACCTGCTACGGTAATTCTCCTAACCTGCTACGTTAATTCTCCTAACCTGCTACGGTAATTCTCCTAACCCGCTATGTTAATTCTCCCAACCTGCTACGTTAATTCTCCCAACCTGCTACGGTAATTCTCCTAACCTGCTACGTTAATTCTCCTAACCTGCTACGGTAATTCTCCCAACCTGCTACGGTAATTCTCCTAACCTGCTACGGTAATTCTCCTAACCTGCTACGGTAATTCTCCTAACCTGCTACGGTAATTCTCCTAACCTGCTACGGTAATTCTCCTAACCTGCTACGGTAATTCTCCTAACCTGCTACGGTAATTCTCCTAACCTGCTACGGTAATTCTCCTATCCCGCTGGGGTAATTAAGTGCTGATGACTCATCACTAGACACGTCAGCTACCACAACAAGTGACATCACTGCAACACTTAACAAAGAGCTGCAGTCAATTGTAGAATTTTAAAACATTGTATTTGGGACAAATCATTCGCTTAAACATCATATAAACCTGGTAATAAATCATGTGGGAATTGAGCAAGTTGAGGAGACTAAACTACTTGGAGTAAACCTGGATTGTAAACTGTCATGGTCAAAACATATTGATACAACAGTAGCTAAGACCGGGAGAAGTCTGTCCATAATAAAGTGCTGCTCAACCTTCTTAACAACACTATCAACAAGGCAGGTCCTACAGGCCCTAGTTTCTACCTTCTTAACAGCACTATCAACAAGGCAGGTCCTACAGACCCTAGTTTCTACCTTCTTAACAACACTATCAACAAGGCAGGTCCTACAGGCCCTAGTTTCTACCTTCTTAACAGCACTATCAACAAGGCAGGTCCTACAGACCCTAGTTTCTACCTTCTTAACAACACTATCAACAAGGCAGGCCCTACAGGTCCTAGTTTCTACCTTCTTAACAACACTATCAACAAGGCAGGTCCTACAGGTCCTAGTTTCTACCTTCTTAACAACACAATCAACAAGGCAGGTCCTACAGGCCCTAGTTTCTACCTTCTTAACAGCACTATCAACAAGGCAGGTCCTACAGGCCCTAGTTTCTACCTTCTTAACAACACTATCAACAAGGCAGGTCCTACAGGTCCTAGTTTCTACCTTCTTAACAACACTATCAACAAGGCAGGCCCTGGTTTCTACCTTCTTAACAACACTATCAACAAGGCAGGCCCTGGTTTCTACCTTCTTAACAGCACTATCAACAAGGCAGATCCTACAGGCCCTAGTTTCTACCTTCTTAACAACACTATCAACAAGGCAGGTCCTACAGGCCCTAGTTTCTACCTTCTTAACAACACTATCAACAAGGCAGGCCCTGGTTTCTACCTTCTTAACAGCACTATCAACAAGGCAGGTCCTACAGGCCCTAGTTTCTACCTTCTTAACAGCACTATCAACAAGGCAGGTCCTATAGGCCCTAGTTTCTACCTTCTTAACAACACTATCAACAAGGCAGGTCCTACAGGCCCTAGTTTCTACCTTCTTAACAGCACTATCAACAAGGCAGGTCCTACAGGCCCTAGTTTCTACCTTCTTAACAGCACTATCAACAAGGCAGGTCCTACAGGCCCTAGTTTCTACCTTCTTAACAGCACTATCAACAAGGCAGGTCCTACAGACCCTAGTTTCTACCTTCTTAACAACACTATCAACAAGGCAGGCCCTACAGCTCCTAGTTTCTACCTTCTTAACAACACTATCAACAAGGCAGGTCCTACAGGTCCTAGTTTCTACCTTCTTAACAACACTATCAACAAGGCAGGTCCTACAGGCCCTAGTTTCTACCTTCTTAACAGCACTATCAACAAGGCAGGTCCTACAGGCCCTAGTTTCTACCTTCTTAACAACACTATCAACAAGGCAGGTCCTACAGGTCCTAGTTTCTACCTTCTTAACAACACTATCAACAAGGCAGGCCCTGGTTTCTACCTTCTTAACAACACTATCAACAAGGCAGGCCCTGGTTTCTACCTTCTTAACAGCACTATCAACAAGGCAGATCCTACAGGCCCTAGTTTCTACCTTCTTAACAACACTATCAACAAGGCAGGTCCTACAGGCCCTAGTTTCTACCTTCTTAACAACACTATCAACAAGGCAGGCCCTGGTTTCTACCTTCTTAACAGCACTATCAACAAGGCAGGTCCTACAGGCCCTAGTTTCTACCTTCTTAACAGCACTATCAACAAGGCAGGTCCTATAGGCCCTAGTTTCTACCTTCTTAACAACACTATCAACAAGGCAGGTCCTACAGGCCCTAGTTTCTACCTTCTTAACAACACTATCAACAAGGCAGGCCCTACAGGTCCTAGTTTCTACCTTCTTAACAACACTATCAACAAGGCAGGTCCTACAGGTCCTAGTTTCTACCTTCTTAACAACACAATCAACAAGGCAGGTCCTACAGGCCCTAGTTTCTACCTTCTTAACAGCACTATCAACAAGGCAGGTCCTACAGGCCTAGTTTCTACCTTCTTAACAGCACTATCAACAGGCAGGTCCTATAGGCCCTAGTTTCTACCTTCTTAACAACACTATCAACAAGGCAGGTCCTACAGGCCCTAGTTTCTACCTTCTTAACAACACTATCAACAAGGCAGGTCCTACAGGCCCTAGTTTCTACCTTCTTAACAGCACTATCAACAAGGCAGGTCCTACAGGCCCTAGTTTCTACCTTCTTAACAACACTATCAACAAGGCAGGTCCTACAGGCCCTAGTTTCTACCTTCTTAACAACACTATCAACAAGGCAGGTCCTATAGGCCCTAGTTTCTACCTTCTAAACAACACTATCAACAAGGCAGGTCCTACAGGCCCTAGTTTCTACCTTCTTAACAGCACTATCAACAAGGCAGGTCCTACAGGCCCTAGTTTCTACCTTCTTAACAGCACTATCAACAAGGCAGGTCCTACAGGCCCTAGTTTCTACCTTCTTAACAGCACTATCAACAAGGCAGGTCCTACAGACCCTAGTTTCTACCTTCTTAACAACACTATCAACAAGGCAGGCCCTACAGCTCCTAGTTTCTACCTTCTTAACAACACTATCAACAAGGCAGGTCCTACAGGTCCTAGTTTCTACCTTCTTAACAACACAATCAACAAGGCAGGTCCTACAGGCCCTAGTTTCTACCTTCTTAACAGCACTATCAACAAGGCAGGTCCTACAGGCCCTAGTTTCTACCTTCTTAACAACACTATCAACAAGGCAGGTCCTACAGGTCCTAGTTTCTACCTTCTTAACAACACTATCAACAAGGCAGGCCCTGGTTTCTACCTTCTTAACAACACTATCAACAAGGCAGGCCCTGGTTTCTACCTTCTTAACAGCACTATCAACAAGGCAGATCCTACAGGCCCTAATTTCTACCTTCTTAACAACACTATCAACAAGGCAGGCCCTGGTTTCTACCTTCTTAACAGCACTATCAACAAGGCAGGTCCTACAGGCCCTAGTTTCTACCTTCTTAACAGCACTATCAACAAGGCAGGTCCTATAGGCCCTAGTTTCTACCTTCTTAACAACACTATCAACAAGGCAGGTCCTACAGGCCCTAGTTTCTACCTTCTTAACAACACTATCAACAAGGCAGGCCCTACAGCTCCTAGTTTCTACCTTCTTAACAACACTATCAACAAGGCAGGTCCTACAGGTCCTAGTTTCTACCTTCTTAACAACACAATCAACAAGGCAGGTCCTACAGGCCCTAGTTTCTACCTTCTTAACAGCACTATCAACAAGGCAGGTCCTACAGGCCCTAGTTTCTACCTTCTTAACAACACTATCAACAAGGCAGGTCCTACAGGTCCTAGTTTCTACCTTCTTAACAACACTATCAACAAGGCAGGCCCTGGTTTCTACCTTCTTAACAACACTATCAACAAGGCAGGCCCTGGTTTCTACCTTCTTAACAGCACTATCAACAAGGCAGGTCCTACAGGCCCTAGTTTCTACCTTCTTAACAACACTATCAACAAGGCAGGTCCTACAGGCCCTAGTTTCTACCTTCTTAACAACACTATCAACAAGGCAGGCCCTACAGGTCCTAGTTTCTACCTTCTTAACAACACTATCAACAAGGCAGGTCCTACAGGTCCTAGTTTCTACCTTCTTAACAACACAATCAACAAGGCAGGTCCTACAGGCCCTAGTTTCTACCTTCTTAACAGCACTATCAACAAGGCAGGTCCTACAGGCCCTAGTTTCTACCTTCTTAACAACACTATCAACAAGGCAGGTCCTACAGGTCCTAGTTTCTACCTTCTTAACAACACTATCAACAAGGCAGGCCCTGGTTTCTACCTTCTTAACAACACTATCAACAAGGCAGGCCCTGGTTTCTACCTTCTTAACAGCACTATCAACAAGGCAGATCCTACAGGCCCTAGTTTCTACCTTCTTAACAACACTATCAACAAGGCAGGTCCTACAGGCCCTAGTTTCTACCTTCTTAACAACACTATCAACAAGGCAGGCCCTGGTTTCTACCTTCTTAACAGCACTATCAACAAGGCAGGTCCTACAGGCCCTAGTTTCTACCTTCTTAACAGCACTATCAACAAGGCAGGTCCTATAGGCCCTAGTTTCTACCTTCTTAACAACACTATCAACAAGGCAGGTCCTACAGGCCCTAGTTTCTACCTTCTTAACAACACTATCAACAAGGCAGGTCCTACAGGCCCTAGTTTCTACCTTCTTAACAGCACTATCAACAAGGCAGGTCCTACAGGCCCTAGTTTCTACCTTCTTAACAACACTATCAACAAGGCAGGTCCTACAGGCCCTAGTTTCTACCTTCTTAACAACACTATCAACAAGGCAGGTCCTAAGGCCCTAGTTTCTACCTTCTTAACAGCACTATCAACAAGGCAGGTCCTACAGGCCCTGGTTTCTACCTTCTTAACAGCACTATCAACAAGGCAGGTCCTACAGGCCCTAGTTTCTACCTTCTTAACAACACTATCAACAAGGCAGGTCCTACAGGCCCTAGTTTCTACCTTCTTAACAACACTATCAACAAGGCAGGCCCTACAGGTCCTAGTTTCTACCTTCTTAACAACACTATCAACAAGGCAGGTCCTACAGGTCCTAGTTTCTACCTTCTTAACAACACAATCAACAAGGCAGGTCCTACAGGCCCTAGTTTCTACCTTCTTAACAGCACTATCAACAAGGCAGGTCCTACAGGCCCTAGTTTCTACCTTCTTAACAACACTATCAACAAGGCAGGTCCTACAGGTCCTAGTTTCTACCTTCTTAACAACACTATCAACAAGGCAGGCCCTGGTTTCTACCTTCTTAACAACACTATCAACAAGGCAGGCCCTGGTTTCTACCTTCTTAACAGCACTATCAACAAGGCAGGTCCTACAGGCCCTAGTTTCTACCTTCTTAACAGCACTATCAACAAGGCAGGTCCTACAGGCCCTAGTTTCTACCTTCTTAACAACACTATCAACAAGGCAGGTCCTACAGGCCCTAGTTTCTACCTTCTTAACAGCACTATCAACAAGGCAGGTCCTACAGGCCCTAGTTTCTACCTTCTTAACAACACTATCAACAAGGCAGGTCCTACAGGCCCTAGTTTCTACCTTCTTAACAACACTATCAACAAGGCAGGTCCTATAGGCCCTAGTTTCTACCTTCTAAACAACACTATCAACAAGGCAGGTCCTACAGGCCCTAGTTTCTACCTTCTTAACAGCACTATCAACAAGGCAGGTCCTACAGGCCCTAGTTTCTACCTTCTTAACAGCACTATCAACAAGGCAGGTCCTACAGGCCCTAGTTTCTACCTTCTTAACAACACTATCAACAAGGCAGGTCCTACAGGCCCTAGTTTCTACCTTCTTAACAACACTATCAACAAGGCAGGCCCTACAGGTCCTAGTTTCTACCTTCTTAACAACACTATCAACAAGGCAGGTCCTACAGGTCCTAGTTTCTACCTTCTTAACAACACAATCAACAAGGCAGGTCCTACAGGCCCTAGTTTCTACCTTCTTAACAGCACTATCAACAAGGCAGGTCCTACAGGCCCTAGTTTCTACCTTCTTAACAACACTATCAACAAGGCAGGTCCTACAGGTCCTAGTTTCTACCTTCTTAACAACACTATCAACAAGGCAGGCCCTGGTTTCTACCTTCTTAACAACACTATCAACAAGGTTTGGTTTCTACCTTCTTAACAGCACTATCAACAAGGCAGGTCCTACAGGCCCTAGTTTCTACCTTCTTAACAGCACTATCAACAAGGCAGGTCCTACAGGCCCTAGTTTCTACCTTCTTAACAACACTATCAACAAGGCAGGTCCTACAGGCCCTAGTTTCTACCTTCTTAACAACACTATCAACAAGGCAGGTCCTACAGGCCCTAGTTTCTACCTTCTTAACAGCACTATCAACAAGGCAGGTCCTACAGGCCCTAGTTTCTACCTTCTTAACAACACTATCAACAAGGCAGGTCCTACAGGCCCTAGTTTCTACCTTCTTAACAACACTATCAACAAGGCAGGTCCTATAGGCCCTAGTTTCTACCTTCTTAACAACACTATCAACAAGGCAGGTCCTACAGGCCCTAGTTTCTACCTTCTTAACAGCACTATCAACAAGGCAGGTCCTACAGGCCCTAGTTTCTACCTTCTTAACAGCACTATCAACAAGGCAGGTCCTACAGGCCCTAGTTTCTACCTTCTTAACAGCACTATCAACAAGGCAGGTCCTACAGACCCTAGTTTCTACCTTCTTAACAACACTATCAACAAGGCAGGCCCTACAGCTCCTAGTTTCTACCTTCTTAACAACACTATCAACAAGGCAGGTCCTACAGGTCCTAGTTTCTACCTTCTTAACAACACAATCAACAAGGCAGGTCCTACAGGCCCTAGTTTCTACCTTCTTAACAGCACTATCAACAAGGCAGGTCCTACAGGCCCTAGTTTCTACCTTCTTAACAACACTATCAACAAGGCAGGTCCTACAGGTCCTAGTTTCTACCTTCTTAACAACACTATCAACAAGGCAGGCCCTGGTTTCTACCTTCTTAACAACACTATCAACAAGGCAGGCCCTGGTTTCTACCTTCTTAACAGCACTATCAACAAGGCAGGCCCTGGTTTCTACCTTCTTAACAACACTATCAACAAGGCAGGTCCTACAGGTCCTAGTTTCTACCTTCTTAACAACACTATCAACAAGGCAGGCCCTGGTTTCTACCTTCTTAACAACACTATCAACAAGGCAGGCCCTGGTTTCTACCTTCTTAACAGCACTATCAACAAGGCAGGTCCTACAGGCCCTAGTTTCTACCTTCTTAACAGCACTATCAACAAGGCAGGTCCTATAGGCCCTAGTTTCTACCTTCTTAACAACACTATCAACAAGGCAGGTCCTACAGGCCCTAGTTTCTACCTTCTTAACAACACTATCAACAAGGCAGGTCCTACAGGCCCTAGTTTCTACCTTCTTAACAGCACTATCAACAAGGCAGGTCCTACAGGCCCTAGTTTCTACCTTCTTAACAACACTATCAACAAGGCAGGTCCTACAGGCCCTAGTTTCTACCTTCTTAACAACACTATCAACAAGGCAGGTCCTACAGGCCCTAGTTTCTACCTTCTTAACAACACTATCAACAAGGCAGGTCCTACAGGCCCTAGTTTCTACCTTCTTAACAGCACTATCAACAAGGCAGGTCCTACAGGCCCTAGTTTCTACCTTCTTAACAGCACTATCAACAAGGCAGGTCCTACAGGCCCTAGTTTCTACCTTCTTAACAGCACTATCAACAAGGCAGGTCCTACAGACCCTAGTTTCTACCTTCTTAACAACACTATCAACAAGGCAGGCCCTACAGCTCCTAGTTTCTACCTTCTTAACAACACTATCAACAAGGCAGGTCCTACAGGTCCTAGTTTCTACCTTCTTAACAACACAATCAACAAGGCAGGTCCTACAGGCCCTAGTTTCTACCTTCTTAACAGCACTATCAACAAGGCAGGTCCTACAGGCCCTAGTTTCTACCTTCTTAACAACACTATCAACAAGGCAGGTCCTACAGGTCCTAGTTTCTACCTTCTTAACAACACTATCAACAAGGCAGGCCCTGGTTTCTACCTTCTTAACAACACTATCAACAAGGCAGGCCCTGGTTTCTACCTTCTTAACAGCACTATCAACAAGGCAGATCCTACAGGCCCTAGTTTCTACCTTCTTAACAACACTATCAACAAGGCAGGTCCTACAGGCCCTAGTTTCTACCTTCTTAACAACACTATCAACAAGGCAGGCCCTGGTTTCTACCTTCTTAACAGCACTATCAACAAGGCAGGTCCTACAGGCCCTAGTTTCTACCTTCTTAACAGCACTATCAACAAGGCAGGTCCTATAGGCCCTAGTTTCTACCTTCTTAACAACACTATCAACAAGGCAGGTCCTACAGGCCCTAGTTTCTACCTTCTTAACAACACTATCAACAAGGCAGGTCCTACAGGCCCTAGTTTCTACCTTCTTAACAGCACTATCAACAAGGCAGGTCCTACAGGCCCTAGTTTCTACCTTCTTAACAACACTATCAACAAGGCAGGTCCTACAGGCCCTAGTTTCTACCTTCTAACAACACTATCAACAAGGCAGGTCCTACAGGCCCTAGTTTCTACCTTCTTAACAGCACTATCAACAAGGCAGGTCCTACAGGCCCTAGTTTCTACCTTCTTAACAGCACTATCAACAAGGCAGGTCCTACAGGCCCTAGTTTCTACCTTCTTAACAGCACTATCAACAAGGCAGGTCCTACAGACCCTAGTTTCTACCTTCTTAACAACACTATCAACAAGGCAGGCCCTACAGGTCCTAGTTTCTACCTTCTTAACAACACTATCAACAAGGCAGGTCCTACAGGTCCTAGTTTCTACCTTCTTAACAACACAATCAACAAGGCAGGTCCTACAGGCCCTAGTTTCTACCTTCTTAACAACACTATCAACAAGGCAGGTCCTACAGGCCCTAGTTTCTACCTTCTTAACAACACTATCAACAAGGCAGGTCCTACAGGCCCTAGTTTCTACCTTCTTAACAACACTATCAACAAGGCAGGCCCTGGTTTCTACCTTCTTAACAACACTATCAACAAGGCAGGCCCTGGTTTCTACCTTCTTAACAGCACTATCAACAAGGCAGATCCTACAGGCCCTAGTTTCTACCTTCTTAACAACACTATCAACAAGGCAGGTCCTACAGGCCCTAGTTTCTACCTTCTTAACAACACTATCAACAAGGCAGGTCCTGGTTTTCTACCTTCTTAACAGCACTATCAACAAGGCAGGTCCTACAGGCCCTAGTTTCTACCTTCTTAACAGCACTATCAACAAGGCAGGCCCTGGTTTTCTACCTTCTTAACAACACTATCAACAAGGCAGGTCCTACAGGCCCTAGTTTCTACCTTCTTAACAACACTATCAACAAGGCAGGTCCTACAGGCCCTAGTTTCTACCTTCTTAACAGCACTATCAACAAGGCAGGTCCTACAGGCCCTAGTTTCTACCTTCTTAACAACACTATCAACAAGGCAGGTCCTACAGGCCCTAGTTTCTACCTTCTTAACAACACTATCAACAAGGCAGGTCCTATAGGCCCTAGTTTCTACCTTCTAAACAACACTATCAACAAGGCAGGTCCTACAGGCCCTAGTTTCTACCTTCTTAACAACACTATCAACAAGGCAGGTCCTACAGGCCCTAGTTTCTACCTTCTTAACAGCACTATCAACAAGGCAGGTCCTACAGGCCCTAGTTTCTACCTTCTTAACAGCACTATCAACAAGGCAGGTCCTACAGGCCCTAGTTTCTACCTTCTTAACAACACTATCAACAAGGCAGGTCCTACAGGCCCTAGTTTCTACCTTCTTAACAACACTATCAACAAGGCAGGCCCTGGTTTCTACCTTCTTAACAGCACTATCAACAAGGCAGGTCCTACAGGCCCTAGTTTCTACCTTCTTAACAACACTATCAACAAGGCAGGTCCTACTGGCCCTGGTTTTGTCTCACCTGGACGACTGCCCAGTCATATGGTCAGGTGCCACAAAGAGGGACTTAGGAAAATTGCAATTGGCTCAGAACAGGGCAGCACGGCTGGCCCTTAGAAGTAGACAAAGAGCTAACATCAATAACATGCCTGCCAATCTCTTCTGCCTCAAAGCGGACGAGAGATTGACTTCATCACTGCTTGTTATTATGAGAGGCGTTAACGTGTTGAGAGCAGCGAACTGTCTGTTCAAAAACCGACTAGCACACGGCTCATTCACCCATGCACCCCCCCACCACAAGACAAGGCATACCCCCCGAAAGACAAGGCATACCCCCCACCACAAGACAAGGCATACCCCCCACCACAAGACAAGGCATACCCCCCGAAAGACAAGGCATACCCCCCACCACAAGGCATACCCTCCCCCACAAGATGAAACATACCCCCCCCACAAGATAAGGCATGGCCCCCTCCACCCACAAGACAAGGCGGCATACCCCCCACCCCCAAGATGAAACACCCCCCACAAGATGAAACATACCCCCCCCCACAAGACAAGGCATACCCCCCCACATGAAAAGGCATACCCCCCCGCAAGACAAGGCATACCCTCCACCCACAAGATGAAACATACCCCCCCACAAGACAAGGCATACCCTCCACCCACAAGATGAAACATACCCCCCCACAAGACAAGGCATGCCCCCCCCCCACAAGATGAAACATACCCCCCCACAAGACAAGGCATGCCCCCCAAGACAAGGCGGCATACCAACCCTCCACAAGACAAGGCATACCCCCCCCCCCCCACAAGACAAGGCATACCCCCCACAAGAAAAGGCATACTCCCCCCACAAGACAAGGCATACCCTCCCCCACAAGATGAAACATACCCCCCACAAGACATGGCGGCATACCCCCCGCAAGATGAAACATACCCCCCCGCAAGATGAAACATACCCCCCCGCAAGATGAAACATAACCCCCCCAAGATGAAACATACCCCCCGCAAGATGAAACATACCCCCCTCCTGCAAGATGAAACATACCCCCCGCAAGATGAAACATACCCCCCCCGCAAGATGAAACATACCCCCCCGCAAGATGAAACATACCCCCCCGTAAGATGAAACATACCCCCCCGCAAGATGAAACATACCCCCCCCCAAGATGAAACATACCCCCCGCAAGATGAAACATACCCCCCGTAAGATGAAACATACCCCCCTAACAGCAAGATGAAACATACCCCGCCCCCCCAAGAGAATATATATACATATTCAACATCAGGGAACTCAAGCGTTAAAATCAGATTTTAAAACCTTTAAAAAACTAACAGATAATGGACTGTGGAGACACACACACACACACTAACACACACACACACACACACACACACTAACATACACACACACACACACTACAACACACACACACACACACACACACACACACACACACACTAACACACACACACACTAGCACACACTAACACACACACACACTAACACACACACACTAACACACACACACTAACACACACACACACACACACACACACTAACACACACACACACACACACACTAACACACACACACACACACACACACTGACACATGCACTCTACACACACACACACACACTAACACACACACACACACACACACACACACACAGACACGTGCACTCTACACACTCACACACTGACACGTGCACTCTACACACACACACGTGCACTCTACACACACACACACTGACACGTGCACTCTACACACACACACACACACACACTGACACGTGCACTCTACACACACACTACACACTGACACATGCACTCTACACATACACACTCTACACACACACACACACACTGACACGTGCACTCTACACACACACACACACACACTGACACGTGCACTCTACACACACACACACACTGACACGTGCACTCTACACACACACACACACACTGACACGTGCACTCTACACACACACACACTGACACGTGCACTCTACACACACACACTGACACGTGCACTCTACACACACACACTGACACGTGCACTCTACACACACACACACACTGACACGTGCACTCTACACACACACACACACTGACACGTGCACTCTACACACACACTGACACGTGCACTCTACACACACACACACACACACACTGACACGTGCACTCTACACACACACTACACACACACACACTGACACGTGCACTCTACACACACACACTGACATGTGCACTCTACACACACACACTCACCCAGTGATGTTGTGGTATTGTGTATGTTATATTGTAAATGTGTAATCATGTGTTGTTGATCATGTCCCCTGTCTGGACTCCAGGAAGACAAGCTGCTGCTAAAGGGGATCCTGAGTTAACGCTCCAGTTCTGACAAAAAGCTACATCCCATCTAGTCCTAACCCTGTCAGAGCCCAGGCAGATTCATGTTATTTACTCCAAGCTGTATCCCATCTAGTCCTAACCCAGGCAGATTCATGTTATTTACTCCAAGCTGTATCCCATCTAGTCCTAACCCAGGCAGATTCATGTTATTTACTCCAAGCTGTATCCCATCTAGTCCTAACCCAGGCAGATTCATGTTATTTACTCAAAGCTGTATCCCATCTAGTCCTAACCCAGGCAGATTCATGTTATTTACTACAAGCTGTATCCCATCTAGTACTAACGCAGGCAGATTCATGTTATTTACTCCAAGCTGTATCCCATCTAGTCCTAACCCTGTCAGAGCCCAGGCAGATTCATGTTATTTACTCCAAGCTGTATCCCATCTAGTCCTAACCCAGGCAGATTCATGTTATTTACTCCAAGCTGTATCCCATCTAGTCCTAACCCAGGCAGATTCATGTTATTTACTCCAAGCTGTATCCCATCTAGTCCTAACCCAGGCAGATTCATGTTATTTACTCAAAGCTGTATCCCATCTAGTCCTAACCCAGGCAGATTCATGTTATTTACTCCAAGCTGTATCCCATCTAGTCCTAACCCAGGCAGATTCATGTTATTTACTCCAAGCTGTATCCCATCTAGTCCTAACCCTGTCAGAGCCCAGGCAGATTCATGTTATTTACTCCAAGCTGTATTCCATCTAGTCCTAACCCAGGCAGATTCATGTTATTTACTCCAAGCTGTATCCCATCTAGTCCTAACCCAGGCAGATTCATGTTATTTACTCCAAGCTGTATCCCATCTAGTCCTAACCCAGGCAGATTCATGTTATTTACTCCAAGCTGTATCCCATCTAGTCCTAACCCAGGCAGATTCATGTTATTTACTCCAAGCTGTATCCCATCTAGTCCTAACCCTGTCAGAGCCCAGGCAGATTCATGTTATTTACTCCAAGCTGTATTCCATCTAGTCCTAACCCAGGCAGATTCATGTTATTTACTCAAAGCTGTATCCCATCTAGTCCTAACCCAGGCAGATTCATGTTATTTACTCCAAGCTGTATCCCATCTAGTCCTAACCCTGTCAGAGCCCAGGCAGATTCATGTTATTTACTCAAAGCTGTATCCCATCTAGTCCTAACCCAGGCAGATTCATGTTATTTACTCCAAGCTGTATTCCATCTAGTCCTAACCCAGGCAGATTCATGTTATTTACTCCAAGCTGTATCCCATCTAGTCCTAACCCAGGCAGATTCATGTTATTTACTCCAAGCTGTATCCCATCTAGTCCTAACCCAGGCAGATTCATGTTATTTACTCAAAGCCCTTCCCCTCTAAAACTGGTAATCGCCTGACTGTCCCAGTAACATTAAGTAGGTTAACTATTAAAGACACAAGATGTTGGTGAAGGGAAACTAACTCAAACTAATGGACTTCAATGGAAACCACGTGATTACCATTCCATTCCAGACATTACTATGAGCCTTGTCCTCCTCAATGAAGGTGCCACCAGCCTCCTGTGACTAAAGTGTAGGAGGTTACAGATCCTGTCCTTAAGAGTGAGAGCACATGACATGAAGCTATATTTGAATATTGTGTGAGTGACCCGTGCTCGTCTGTGAATGATGGTATTTAATGGAGTGTTGGAACGGGGGGGGGTGTCTCTCTTTAACACCATTACAGACATAATGGCAACTCATAAATGAGGCTGGTGTGTCTGTGGTCAGGTTTCAGTAGTGGTAGGCAAGGTCAGGAAACAAAACAGACCTTCTCTCTGAGGGAAGTACACACAATATATATAATCTGAAAAAAAGACACATTTTACAGATTCAGTTGAAAAGAAATTGAATTATTGCTCATGGTTCACAATGTTATCATTGGGGTGCAACCTTCACGGGGGGATAGGGGGGCCCCCCCTCATTATGGGGTATTGTGATGTCATTACGGAGTATTGTGAGGTCATTATGGAGTATTGTGTGTAGATTGATGGGAAGGAAAAAATTATGGGGTATGGTGATGTCATTATGAAGTATTGTGAGGTCATTATGGAGTATTGTGTGTAGATTGATGGGAAGGAAAAAATTATGGGGTATGGTGATGTCATTATGAAGTATTGTGAGGTCATTATGGAGTATTGTGTGTAGATTGATGGGAAGGAAAAAATTATGGGGTATGGTGATGTCATTATGAAGTATTGTGAGGTCATTATGGAGTATTGTGATGTCATTATGAAGTATTGTGAGGTCATTATGGAGTATTGTGATGTCATTATGGGGTATTATGATGTCATTATGGAGTATTGTGATGTCATTATGGGGTATTATGATGTCATTATGGAGTATTGTGATGTCATTATGGGGTATGGTGTGTGGATTGAATAGGAACATGATTTATTTAATCCATTTTGGAATGAGGCTGTAACGTGTGGAAAAAGGGGTCTGAATACTTTCGAATGCACGTCATATCTCTCTTAGGTTTATGCACGTCATACCTCTCTTAGGTTTATGCACGTCATATCTCTCTTAGGTTTATGCACGTCATATCTCTCTTAGGTTTATGCACGTCATACCTCTCTTAGGTTTATGCACGTCATACCTCTCTTAGCTTTATGCACGTCATACCTCTCTTAGGTTTATGCACGTCATACCTCTCTTAGGTTTATGCACGTCATACCTCTCTTAGGTTTATGCACGTCATACCTCTCTTAGGTTTATGCACGTCATACCTCTCTTAGGTTTATGCACGTCATACCTCTCTTAGGTTTATGCACGTCATACCTCTCTTAGGTTTATGCACGTCACACCTCTCTTAGGTTTATGCACGTCACACCTCTCTTAGGTTTATGCACGTCACACCTCTCTTAGGTTTATGCACGTCACACCTCTCTTAGGTTTATGCACGTCATACCTCTCTTAGGTTTATGCACGTCATACCTCTCTTAGGTTTATGCACGTCATACCTCTCTTAGGTTTATGCACGTCATACCTCTCTTAGGTTTATGCACGTCATACCTCTCTTAGGTTTATGCACGTCATACCTCTTAGGTTTATGCACGTCATATCTCTCTTAGGATTATGCACGTCATATCTCTCTTAGGATTATGCACGTCATATCTCTTTTAGGATTATGCACGTCATATCTCTCTTAGGATTATGCACGTCATATCTCTCTTAGGTTTATGCACGTCATATCTCTCTTAGGTTTATGCACGTCATATCTCTCTTAGGTTTATGCACGTCATATCTCTCTTAGGTTTATGCACGTCATATCTCTCTTAGGTTTATGCACGTCATATCTCTCTTAGGTTTATGCACATCATATCTCTCTTAGGTTTATGCACGTCATATCTCTTTTAGGATTATGCACGTCATATCTCTCTTAGGTTTATGCACGTCATATCTCTCTTAGGTTTATGCACGTCATATCTCTCTTAGGTTTATGCACGTCATATCTCTCTTAGGTTTATGCACGTCATATCTCTCTTAGGTTTATGCACGTCATATCTCTTTTAGGATTATTGCGGTCAAATTGCAGTCTACAAATTATTTGTAATTATGTTCTGTCCGCCTCGACCATCCGCTCAAGAAAAAACAAATGGTCCCGTCGTTGATAGTTGATGATCCCTTGTTCTAGCTGGTCAGAGCAGCAGACTGGCCACGCTGCTCCATGCTGCCAGCTGGCTCTTCACCCTTTATGCCTTTTACACAGGACCCAGGTCCCATGCTGGCTTTGCACATTCACAGAGGGGGGGGCATGACATGGCAGCAGGGACAGTCAGCACCTCACCCTGCTATGATTAATCAACCCTCCCTGTTTTATTTAAAGCCTTGAATGAATCATCCGGCAAGGTGAGAGAGAGGTTAGCTGATAGATTAAGGTTAGAGGAAAGTTTGTGGATTTGAAGTGTAAATGTTTGTTTTGCAGTTTTGAAGTACTGTTACTTGCCACCACATCGAAATAAGCTGCGCAAAAAAAAGCCAGCTCAAATTGACCAGGCCCAGATCCTGGTGTTTCTATTGGTAGTTATAATTGTGGTCTATATTGGTAGATATAATTGTGGTATATATATATTGGTAGATATATTTGTGGTATATATATTGGTAGATATATTTGTGGTATATATATTGGTAGATATATTTGTGGTATATATTGGTGGATATATTTTGTGGTATATATTGGTAGATATATTTTGTGGTATATATTGGTAGATATATTTGTGGTATATATATTGGTAGATATATTTGTGGTATATATATTGGTAGATATATTTGTGGTATATATTGGTAGATATATTTTGTGGTATATATTGGTAGATATATTTGTGGTATATATTGGTAAGTGTATTTGCGGTATATATTGGTTGATATATTTTGTGGTATATATTGGTAGATATATTTTGTGGTATATATTGGTAAGTATATTTGTGGTGTATATTGATAGATATATTTGTGGTATATATTGGTAGATATATTTTGTGGTATATATATTGGTAAGTATATTTGTGGTATATATTGATAGATATATTTGTGGTATATATTGGTAGATATATTTTGTGGTATATATTGGTAGATATATTTTGTGGTATATATTGGTAAGTATATTTATGTCAACGCACAATGAGGACAGCAATGAAGCACCCGATTTTTGGGTTCAGGATGACTTTACCCTGGTTCAGGATGACTTTACCCTGGTTCAGGATGACTTTACCCTGGTTCAGGATGACTTTACCCTGGTTCAGGATGACTTTACCCTGGTTCAGGATGACTTTACCCTGGTTCAGGATGACTTTACCCTGGTTCAGGATGACTTTACCCTGGTTCAGGATGACTTTACCCTGGTTCAGGATGACTTTACCCTGGTTCAGGATGACTTTACCCTGGAGTCTGTGGTCAACAAAGAACATTCCAGGCCCCCCCCCCCCCAGGGGTGATGAAACATGTCCTCTCTCTCCTCACTCTCTCCTCCTCTCTCTCCCACATGACAGAAGAGCGGGCTGAGCAGCTGGGGTTAATGATACTTGTCATCGGGTGGATGATGTCTCCCCCCGCCGAACACAACCCAATGCCCCACAGGGCGGTGATGGGGACATTGCCCTGTGTATCGTGTGTCGGATGGAACGTTAAACGGGTATCCTGACTCTCTGTGGTCACTAAAGAGTCCGTGGCACTTATCGTAATTGTAGGGGTGTTAACTACGATGTCCATGGATACATTTCCTTCATACCATCATGGCCACCTAATCCTCCCCAGTTTCCAATTGGCTCATTCATTCCCCCTCCTCCTCCTCTCCCCTGTAACTATTCCCCAGGTCGTTACTGTAAATCAGAATGTGTTCTCAGACAACTTAATAATAATAATAATATATGCCATTTAGCAGACGCTTTTATCCAAAGCGACTTACAGTCATGTGTGCATACATTCTACGTATGGGTGGTCCCGGGGATCGAACCCACTACCCTGGCGTTACAAGCGCCATGCTCTACCAACTGAGCTACAGAAGGACCACTTACCTGGTTCAATATATAAATAAAACGCAAGGAGGCATGTAGGCACGCACACACACGCACACGCAACACACACACGCACACACACACACACACACACACACACACACACACACACACACACACACACACACACACACACACACACACACACACACACACACACACACACACACACGACAGCCGTAGTACCAGCGGATTGTCACTAGCGTAGCAGTAAAAGGAGTCAGGTGGCAGCAACTGTCAACCCAATGAACTGAACGAACCCTCATATTGAATAACCAACTGTTCACACTAGACCTGTCTGTTACTGCTAGACCTGTCTGTTACTGCTAGACCTGTCTGTTACTGCTAGACCTCAGCATATTACTGCTAGACCTGTTACTGCTAGACCTGTCTGTTACTGCTAGACCTGTCTGTTACTGCTAGACCTGTCTGTTACTGCTAGACCTCAGCCTGTTACTGCTAGACCTCAGCCTGTTATAGACCTCAGCCTGTTACTGCTAGACCTCAGCCTGTTAGAGACCTCAGCCTGTTACTGCTAGACCTCAGCCTGTTAGAGACCTCAGCCTGTTAGAGACCTCAGCCTGTTAGAGACCTCAGCCTGTTAGAGACCTCAGCCTGTTACTGCTAGACCTCAGCCTGTTATAGACCTCAGCCTGTTATAGACCTCAGCCTGTTATAGACCTCAGCCTGTTACTGCTAGACCTCAGCCTGTTACTGCTAGACCTCAGCCTGTTACTGCTAGACCTCAGCCTGTTACTGCTAGACCTCAGCCTGTTATAGACCTCAGCCTGTTATAGACCTCAGCCTGTTACTGCTAGACCTCAGCCTGTTAGAGACCTCAGCCTGTTATAGACCTCAGCCTGTTATAGACCTCAGCCTGTTATAGACCTCAGCCTGTTATAGACCTCAGCCTGTTATAGACCTCAGCCTGTTATAGACCTCAGCCTGTTACTGCTAGACCTCAGCCTGTTAGAGACCTCAGCCTGTTATAGACCTCAGCCTGTTATAGACCTCAGCCTGTTACTGCTAGACCTCAGCCTGTTATAGACCTCAGCCTGTTAGAGACCTCAGCCTGTTAGAGACCTCAGCCTGTTACTGCTAGACCTCAGCCTGTTATAGACCTCAGCCTGTTACTGCTAGACCTCAGCCTGTTAGAGACCTCAGCCTGTTACTGCTAGACCTCAGCCTGTTATAGACCTCAGCCTGTTATAGACCTCAGCCTGTTATAGACCTCAGCCTGTTATAGACCTCAGCCTGTTACTGCTAGACCTCAGCCTGTTAGAGACCTCAGCCTGTTACTGCTAGACCTCAGCCTGTTAGAGACCTCAGCCTGTTATAGACCTCAGCCTGTTACTGCTAGACCTCAGCCTGTTATAGACCTCTGCTACTTGACCTGTCTACTGCTACTTGACCCGTCTACTTCTACTTGGGAAGGTTGAACACCAGACGGGCTGCGGCGTTCTGGATGAGTTGAAGGGGTTTAATGGCACAGGCAGGGAGCCCAGCCAACAGCGAGTTGCAGTAATCCAGACGGGAGATGACAAGTGCCTGGATTAGGACCTGCGCCGCTTCCTGTGTGAGGCAGGGTCGTACTCTGCGGATGTTGTAGAGCATGTACCTACAGGAACGGGCCACCGCCTTGATGTTGGTTGAGAACGACAGGGTGTTGTCCAGGATCACACCAAGGTTCTTAGCGCTCTGGGAGGAGGACACAATGGAGTTGTCAACCGTGATGGCGAGATCATGGAACAGGCAGTCCTTCCCCGGGAGGAAGAGCAGCTCCGTCTTGCCGAGGTTCAGCTTGAGGTGGTGATCCGTCATCCACACTGATATGTCTGCCAGACATGCAGAGATGCGATTCGCCACCTGGTCATCAGAAGGGGGAAAGGAGAAGATTAGTTGTGTGTCGTCTGCACACAACTAACTAATAACTACTTGACCCATCTACTACTACTTGACCCGTCATTCTCTACTTGACCCGTCTACTACTACTTGACCCGTCATTCTCTACTTGACCCGTCTACTACTACTTGACCCGTCATTCTCTACTTGACCCATCTACTACTACTTGACCCGTCTCCTTCTACTTGACCCGTCTCCCTCTACTTGACCCGTCTACTACTACTTGACCCGTCTCCCTCTACTTGACCCGTCTCCTTCTACTTGAGCCGTCTACTACTACTTGACCCGTCTACTGCTACTTGACCCGTCTCCTGCTACTTGACCCGTCTACTACTACTTGACCCGTCTACTACTACTTGACCCGTCTACTACTACTTGACCCGTCTCCTTCTACTTGACCCGTCTCCTTCTACTTGAGCCGTCTACTACTACTTGACCCGTCTACTACTACTTGACCCATCTAATCTCTACTTGACTCGTCATTCTCTACTTGACCCGTCTACTGCTACTTGACTCGTCATTCTCTACTTGACCCGTCTACTACTACTTGACCCGTCTCCTCTACTTGACCCGTCTCCCTCTACTTGACCCGTCTCCCTCTACTTGACCCGTCTACCGCTACTTGACCCGTCTCCTGCTACTTGACCCGTCTCCTGCTACTTGACCCGTCTCCTGCTACTTGACCCGTCTCCTGCTACTTGACCCGTCTCCTGCTACTTGACCCGTCTCCTGCTACTTGACCCGTCTCCTGCTACTTGACCCGTCTCCTGCTACTTGACCCGTCTCCTGCTACTTGACTTGTCTCCTGCTACTTGACCCGTCTCCTGCTACTTGACCCGTCTCCTGCTACTTGACCCGTCTCCTGCTACTTGACCCGTCTCCTGCTACTTGACACACCACTGAACAGATATACAGACATGTTAGTTAAAAGTATAAGGTTATGAGATCAAGAGCGAGAACCCAGGCTATAAATCATAATCTGTTTCCTGTGTTTGTTCCCTTTAATTCAAAACAAATAGAATAGAAATGTTTGTGTTCAGGGTCTGGATGAAATATATCAACTATATTGTCTCCAGCTGAAATGTTAAAACACACCTGGACTGTGTTTAATAGTATTTGACACAATGTAATTTTAATTTTAATTCGGATTAATGTGTCTCTATGGTCCAGACCTCTATGTGTCTCTATGGTCCAGACCTCTGTGTCTCTATGGTCCAAACCTCTATGTGTCTCTATGGTCCAGACCTCTATGTGTCTCTATGGTCCAGACCTCTATGTGTCTCTATGGTCCAGACCTCTATGTGTCTCTATGGTCCAGACCTCTATGTGTCTCTATGGTCCAGACCTCTATGTGTCTCTATGGTCCAGACCTCTATGTGTCTCTATGGTCCAGACCTCTGTGTCTCTATGGTCCAGACCTCTATGTGTCTCTATGGTCCAGACCTCTATGTGTCTCTATAATCCAAACCTCTATGTGTCTCTATGATCCAAACCTCTATGTGTCTCTATGGTCCAGACCTCTATGTGTCTCTATGGTCCAGACCGCTATGTGTCTCTATGGTCCAGACCTCTATGTGTCTCTATGGTCCAGACCTCTATGTGTCTCTATGGTCCAGACCTCTATGTGTCTCTATGGTCCAGACCTCTATGTGTCTCTATGGTCCAGACCTCTATGTGTCTCTATGATCCAAACCTCTATGTGTCTCTATGGTCCAGACCTCTATGTGTCTCTATGATCCAAACCTCTATGTGTCTCTATGGTCCAGACCTCTATGTGTCTCTATGATCCAAACCTCTATGTGTCTCTATGATCCAGACCTCTATGTGTCTCTATGATCCAAACCTCTATGTGTCTCTATGGTCCAGACCTCTATGTGTCTCTATGGTCCAGACCTCTATGTGTCTCTATGATCCAAACCTCTATGTGTCTCTATGGTCCAGACCTCTATGTGTCTCTATGGTCCAGACCTCTATGTGTCTCTATGGTCCAGACCTCTATGTGTCTCTATGGTCCAGACCTCTATGTGTCTCTATGGTCCAGACCTCTATGTGTCTCTATGATCCAGACCTCTATGTGTCTCTATGATCCAAACCTCTATGTGTCTCTATGGTCCAGACCTCTATGTGTCTCTATGGTCCAGACCTCTATGTGTCTCTATGGTCCAGACCTCTATGTGTCTCTATGGTCCAGACCTCTATGTGTCTCTATGGTCCAGACCTCTATTTGTTTCTTGACATTAGAGTATCATGTAGTAGACCAAACCAAACCTATAAATGTTACATTGAACTGGGTGAATGGAATATGAATGAAAGTCCTTTCAATACGCTCTAATAGAAATAAGGGCCGTGCTCAGAAAAAGAAAATAATACTCATCCTTCCTCATCTTAAAACGGCACCAACCGTCACTGGGGCACGCACACACACACACACACACACACACACACACACACACACACACACACACACACACACACACGCGGGAGGTATGCCGTGGCAGCACAACACTCTGCCCTCTTCCTCTCTTCCTCACATTTATTTTTGCTCTTCAGTTCAAAATCTAATTTGGTTGTTGAAATATAAATGAACTACAGGCCCTTCATCGTCACGGATATAACGAATTTAATCACATGACGTATTGATGCCGATCAAATGAAAAGTCTCATTGTTTTGTCCAAATGCATCACAGTCAAAATCAATAATTTACAGTTGGTCTTGGGAGGGAGGGGGGCTGGTCCAGGCATTATGATATATCTTTGAGTGAGTGACATTATATAGCATTGTATTGTATGAGTGACCCATGCTCGTCTGGGAATAATGGCATTTAATGGAGTGTTGGAACGGGGGGGGGGGGGTGTCTCTCTTTAACACCATTACAGACATTATGGCAACTCATAAATGAGGCTGGTGTGTCTGTGGTCAGGTTTCAGTAGTGGTAGGCAAGGTCAGGAAACTAGGCCCTTTGCTTTGAAGGGTGCCAGTCATTTCTGTTCCCTATTTCTGTCCTTTTCATTCTTCAGCAAGGTGTTGTTGCTGTGGTGTCCAAACTGGGCCAAACCTAGCCATGCTAGACCAAGGTGTTGTTGTGGTGTAGTGTCTAAGCAGGGCCAAACCTTTCCACGCTAGACCAAGGTGTTGTTGTGGTGTCCAAACTGGGCCAAACCTAGCCAAGCTAGACCAAGGTGTTGCTGTGGTGTAGTGTCTAAGCAGGGCCAAACCTAGCCAAGCTAGACCAAGGTGTTGCTGTGGTGTAGTGTCTAAGCAGGGCCAAACCTAGCCAAGCCAGACCAAGGTGTTGTAACCTAGCCAAGCCAGACCAAGGTGTTGTAACCTAGCCAAGCTAGACCAAGGTGTTGTAACCTAGCCAAGCCAGACCAAGGTGTTGTAACCTAGCCAAGCCAGACCAAGGTGTTGTAACCTAGCCAAGCTAGACCAAGGTGTTGTAACCTAGCCAAGCTAGACCAAGGTGTTGTAACCTAGCCAAGCCAGACCAAGGTGTTGTAACCTAGCCAAGCCAGACCAAGGTGTTGTAACCTAGCCAAGCTAGACCAAGTTGTTGTTGTGGTGTATTCTCCAAACTGGGCCAAACCTTGCCAAGCCAGACCAAGTGTACCAGAGTTACTGACAGACAGCTGGCTGGCTTGCACACACACACCACACACAGTGAGCTCCTAACACACAGTGAGCTCCTCAGAGCTCCTAACCACAGGACCGTCCGGAAAGGAGAGCTCAAGCTGCCCACCCAACCACCCACACCTCTGATTTGCCAGATGCTTGGCTGTAATTGTAATGACCCCTGTCATGTGACCAGGGTGGGGGTGAAGCAGAGAAAGGTGGCCATTCCTCAGATTCCCATCAGCCACAATGGAGAGTACATCAGAGTAGTTAGTGGTGTAAATACTGTAAATCAGAGTAGTTTGAGTGGTGTAAATACTGTAAATCAGAGTAGTTAGTGGTGTAAATACTGTAAATCAGAGTAGTTAGTGGTGTAAATACTGTAAATCAGAGTAGTTAGTGGTGTAAATACTGTAAATCAGAGTAGTTAGTGGTGTAAATACTGTAAATCAGAGTAGTTAGTGGTGTAAATACTGTAAATCAGAGTAGTTAGTGGGGAAAATACTGTAAATCAGAGTAGTTAAGAGTAGTGTGGTGTAAATACTGTAAATCACAGGTTGATCTCTCTGCTAAGTGTGCATAGGGCCAGGAGGAGGGGATCTCTGCTAAGTGTGCATAGGGCCAGGAGGAGGGGATCTCTGCTAAGTCTGCATAGGGCCAGGAGGAGGGGATCTCTGCTAAGTGTGCATAGGGCCAGAAGGAGGGGATCTCTGCTAAGTGTGCATAGGGCCAGGAGGAGGGGATCTCTGCTAAGTGTGCATAGGGCCAGAAGGAGGGGATCTCTGCTAAGTGTGCATAGGGCCAGGAGGAGGGGATCTCTGCTAAGTGTGCATAGGGCCAGGAGGAGGGGAGTAAACACTAAAGGCCTCATAAACATTGACTGCATCAATAATGGAGCCCTTTGGACCAGCTGTGGCTGTTTGTTTTTACAGTAATCCTGAGGGAGGATTAACAAGATGTGGCTGTTTGTTTTTACAGTAACCCTGTGGGAGGATTAACACGATGTGGCTGTTTGTTTTTACAGTAACCCTGAGGGAGGATTAACAAGATGCCACGTTATATTGTGATTAATCATTTCCAAACACGAAGGGTCTATCATTGAACGATGTGGATTGTGTCTGGCTCTGAGGAGCCTCCACCGGACTGCTCTAGAATGGCATTTTCAATTCTTTAGGTTGTGATATTCAGTCAGTTTAATTAACCCAGGCATTGAAATAACCCAGGCATTGAAATAACCCAGGCATTGAAATAACCCAGGCATTGAAATAACCCAGGCATTGAAATAACCCAGGCATTGAAATAACCCCGGCATTGAAATAACCCCGGCATTGAAATAACCCCGGCATTGAAATAACCCCGGCATTGAAATAACCCAGGCATTGAAATAACCCCGGCATTGAAATAACCCCGACCTCAGGCATTGAAATAACCCAGGCATTGAAATAACCCAGGCATTGAAATAACCCAGGCATTGAAATAACCCAGGCATTGAAATAACCCCGGCATTGAAATAACCCCGGCATTGAAATAACCCAGGCATTGAAATAACCCAGGCATTGAAATAACCCCGACCTCAGGCATTGAAATAACCCAGGCATTGAAATAACCCAGGCATTGAAATAACCCAGGCATTGAAATAACCCAGGCATTGAAATAACCCCGGCATTGAAATAACCTCGACCTCAGGCATTGAAATAACCCCGACCTCAGGCATTGAAATAACCCCGACCTCAGGCATTGAAATAACCCCGACCTCAGGCATTGAAATAACCCCGACCTCAGGCATTGAAATAACCCCGACCTCAGGCATTGAAATAACCCCGACCTCAGGCATTGAAATAACCCCGACCTCAGGCATTGAAATAACCCCGACCTCAGGCAGTGAAATAACCCCGACCTCAGGCAGTGAAATAACCCCGACCTCAGGCATTGAAATAACCCCGACCTCAGGCATTGAAATAACCCCGACCTCAGGCATTGAAATAACCCCGACCTCAGGCATTGAAATAACCCTGACCTCAGGCATTGAAATAACCCCGACCTCAGGCATTGAAATAACCCCGACCTCAGGCATTGAAATAACCCCGACCTCAGACATTGAAATAACCCAGACATTGAAATAACCCAGACCGCAGACATTGAAATAACCCCGACCGCAGACATTGAAATAACCCCGACCTCAGACATTGGAATAACCCCGACCTCAGACATTGAAATAACCCCGACCTCAGACATTGAAATAACCCAGACATTGAAATAACCCCGACCGCAGACATTGAAATAACCCCGACCGCAGACATTGAAATAACCCCGACCGCAGACATTGAAATAACCCCGACCTCAGACATTGAAATAACCCCGACCTCAGACATTGAAATAACCCCGACCTCAGACATTGAAATAACCCCGACCTCAGACATTGGAATAACCCCGACCTCAGACATTGGAATAACCCCGACCTCAGACATTGAAATAACCCAGACATTGAAATAACCCCGACCGCAGACATTGAAATAACCCCGACCTCAGACATTGAAATAACCCAGACATTGAAATAACCCCGACCGCAGACATTGAAATAACCCCGACCGCAGACATTGAAATAACCCCGACCTCAGACATTGAAATAACCCCGACCTCAGACATTGAAATAACCCCGACCTCAGACATTGAAATAACCCCGACCTCAGACATTGGAATAACCCCGACCTCAGACATTGGAATAACCCCGACCTCAGACATTGGAATAACCCCGACCTCAGACATTGGAATAACCCCGACCTCAGACATTGGAATAACCCCGACCTCAGACATTGGAATAACCCCGACCTCAGACATTGGAATAACCCCGACCTCAGACATTGGAATAACCCCGACCTCAGACATTGGAATAACCCCGACCTCAGACATTGGAATAACCCCGACCTCAGACATTGGAATAACCCCGACCTCAGACATTGAAATAACCCAGACCTCAGACATTGAAATAAACCCGACCTCAGAATGAAACATGGAGTTAGAATTGTGAGCACTGTGAAAGCTTCTGGGTCACTTCCAATTTAATATTACATCCTGAGTTCACTAATTGAATATAACATCCAGAGTTCACTAATTGAATATAACATCCCGAGTTCACTAATTGAATATAACATCCCGAGTTCACTAATTGAATATAACATCCCGAGTTCACTAATTCACTAAATATATCACTAGCCACTTTAAACAATGCTACCTTATATAATGTTACTTACCCTACATTATTCATCTCATATACATATGTATATACTGTACTCTACAACATCGTCTGCATCCTTATGTAACACATGTATCACTAGCCACTTTAACTATGCCACTTTGTTTACTTTGTCTACATACTCATCTCATATGTATATACTGTACTCGATACCATCTACTGTATGCTGCTCTGTACCATCACTCATTCATATATCCTTATGTACATGTTCCTTATCCCCTTACACTGTGTATAAGACAGTAGTTTTGGAATTGTTAGTTAGATTACTTGTTGGTTATCACTGCATTGTCGGAACTAGAAGCACAAGCATTTCGCTACACTCGCATTAACATCTGCTAACCATGTGTATGTGACAAATAAAATTTGATTTGATTTGATTTGAATTGAATATAACATCCCGAGTTCACTAATTGAATATAACATCCCGAGTTCACTAATTGAATATAACATCCCGAGTTCACTAATTGAATATAACATCCCGAGTTCACTAATTGAATATAACATCCCGAGTTCACTAATTGAATATAACATCCCGAGTTCACTAATTGAATATAACATCCCGAGTTCACTAATTGAATATAACATCCCGAGTTCACTAATTGAATATAACATCCAGAGTTCACTAATTGAATATAACATCCTGAGTTCACTAATTGAATATAACATCCCGAGTTCACTAATTGAATATAACATCCTGAATTCACTAATTTAATATAACATCCCGAGTTCACTAATTGAATTGGGAGTTAAATATTTGTACATTTCACAGTTAATGTAATTAATGAAACCTAGTTTTAAAATTTAAAAAAAAAATGGACTGCAGGACTTGTTTTAAATCATTTCCAGTATAGCTAGGCTGTCCGAAAAGTGAAGTGAACCGCCTGAAATACTGAAGGAATTGAATCAGAATGTGGAATTGTTATTGCTATTTTTTTTTTTTTTTTACAAATACAGATTTTATAGGGGATGTTTCAGCACCCTCAGCAACCCTGTGCTACGGAGTAACGATCACTCCCTCACTGTCCTCCTTCCATACCTCACAGATTCCTGCCATCACACTAGATACCAGAGTGAGGGATCCACATGTAAACTCATTCCCTGTGACTCCAGGGAGCCTGGGCCAATCATTCAGGCACACTGGGTTCCATCAGATGTTCCAGGGAGCCTGGGCCAATCATTCAGGCACACTGGGTTCTATCAGATGTTCCAGGGAGCCTGGGCCAATCATTCAGGCACACTGGGTTCCATCAGATGTTCCAGGGAGACTGGGCCAATCATTCAGGCACACTGGGTTCTATCAGATGTTCCAGGGAGCCTGGGCCAATCATTCAGGCACACTGGGTTCTATCAGATGTTCCAGGGAGCCTGGGCCAATCATTCAGGCACACTGGGTTCCATCAGATGTTCCAGGGAGCCTGGGCCAATCATTCAGGCACACTGGGTTCTATCAGATGTTCCAGGGAGCCTGGGCCAATCATTCAGGCACACTGGGTTCCATCAGATGTTCCAGGGAGCCTGGGCCAATCATTCAGGCACACTGGGTTCCATCAGATGTTCCAGGGAGCCTGGGCCAATCATTCAGGCACACTGGGTTCCATCAGATGTTCCAGGGAGCCTGGGCCAATCATTCAGGCACACTGGGTTCCATCAGATGTTCCAGGGAGCCTGGGCCAATCATTCAGGCACACTGGGTTCCATCAGATGTTCCAGGGAGCCTGGGCCAATCATTCAGGCACACTGGGTTCCATCAGATGTTCCAGGGAGCCTGGGCCAATCATTCAGGCACACTGGGTTCCATCAGATGTTCCAGGGAGCCTGGGCCAATCATTCAGGCACACTGGGTTCCATCAGATGTTCCAGGGAGCCTGGGCCAATCATTCAGGCACACTGGGTTCCATCAGATGTTCCAGGGAGCCTGGGCCAATCATTCAGGCACACTGGGTTCTATCAGATGTTCCAGGGAGCCTGGGCCAATCATTCAGGCACACTGGGTTGTTATCAGATGTTCCAGGGAGCCTGGGCCAATCATTCAGGCACACTGGGTTCCATCAGATGTTCCAGGGAGCCTGGGCCAATCATTCAGGCACACTGGGTTCCATCAGATGTTCCAGGGAGCCTGGGCCAATCATTCAGGCACACTGGGTTGTTATCAGATGTTCCAGGGAGCCTGGGCCAATCATTCAGGCACACTGGGTTGTTATCAGATGTTCCAGGGAGCCTGGGCCAATCATTCAGGCACACTGGGTTGTTATCATGGGAGGATAGATGTTGTTTTTATACATCATCACCCCCCCCCCCCCCCCCCCCATCTCTTTTCCCTCCAGAACATTCTTAGTTCATTTTGTGGGAACAAGAACAGCTGGTACCTCTGCTCAGTACATTTTAGTCAATACTTATGATATCCAGTCTAGCGCCTCCATCTAGTGTTCATTCATTGTCATACTGTTATCCAGAGAGACTTACAGGAGATGACTTCATACATTTTCATACTAGCCCCCCCCCCCCCCGTGGGATTCGAACCCACAACCCTAAGAGCCATGCCCTACCAACTCAGTCACGTGGTAATAATCTAAAACAGGGATATTTGAATTGTGTACCAATAACTTACGTTTGTTAGACGTTTCTGCACTTTACGCCGTAATAACGCATTGCTTTACGTTGATAAACTCATTTGTTTGTCATAAAAATAAAAACACACAAAAAGGAGTTTAATTCCTAAACGGGTTGTACAATTAATGCTGTGTAGATCAGTTTAGTTTGAGCCAGAGAAGAAAATAGATTTAAACCTTTACTTAGAAATACGTAAATATAATACCAACGGAACATGAATGAAGGATTGAACTAAATAATACCACAACAAAAGACAAAATGTATCCAGACATTGTCGAGCAGAGAACACACAACGGGACACCGCTACTCTTCAGTGGCGTCCTGTCTGTCAGGTAACGAGAAATACAACGGTCCTGAAAAAAATGAGCGCTGAGAAAATCCAAAAGGTACGTGTGAAAACAAAAGGAAAAACATTGTTGCATTGTGGGACCGTTAGTTATGAAACACCGCAGTCCATCTTTGGCTGAATCATCATGCTACCTGCCACCTCTACCCACTAGGCTACCTGCCACCTCTACACTCTAACCACTAGGCTACCTGCCACCTCTACACTCTAACCACTAGACTACCTGCCACCTCTACACTCTAACCACTAGGCTACCTGCCACCTCTACACTCTAACCACTAGGCTACCTGCCACCTCTACACTCTAACCAATAGGCTACCTGCCACCTCTACCCACTAGGCTACCTGCCTCCTCTACACTCTAACCACTAGACTACCTGCCACCTCTACACTCTAACCACTAGGCTACCTGCCACCTCTACACTCTAACCACTAGGCTACCTGCCACCTCTACACTCTAACCACTAGGCTACCTGCCACCTCTACACTCTAACCACTAGGCTACCTGCCACCTCTACACTCTAACCACTAGACTACCTGCCACCTCTACCCACTAGGCTACCTGCCTCCTCTACACTCTAACCACTAGACTACCTGCCACCTCTACACTCTAACCACTAGGCTACCTGCCTCCTCTACACTCTAACCACTAGGCTACCTGCCACCTCTACACTCTAACCACTAGGCTACCTGCCACCTCTACACTCTAACCACTAGGCTACCTGCCACCTCTACACTCTAACCAATAGGCTACCTGCCACCTCTACCCACTAGGCTACCTGCCTCCTCTACACTCTAACCACTAGACTACCTGCCACCTCTACACTCTAACCACTAGGCTACCTGCCACCTCTACACTCTAACCACTAGGCTACCTGCCACCTCTACACTCTAACCACTAGGCTACCTGCCACCTCTACACTCTAACCACTAGGCTACCTGCCACCTCTACACTCTAACCACTAGGCTACCTGCCACCTCTACACTCTAACCACTAGGCTACCTGCCTCCTCTACACTCTAACCACTAGGCTACCTGCCACCTCTACACTCTAACCACTAGGCTACCTGCCACCTCTACACTCTAACCACTAGGCTACCTGCCACCTCTACACTCTAACCACTAGGCTACCTGCCACCTCTACACTCTAACCACTAGGCTACCTGCCTCCACTACACTCTAACCACTAGGCTACCTGCCTCCTCTACACTCTAACCACTAGGCTACCTGCCTCCTCTACACTCTAACCAATAGGCTACCTGCCACCTCTACACTCTAACCACTAGGCTACCTGCCTCCTCTACACTCTAACCACTAGGCTACCTGCCACCTCTACACTCTAACCACTAGGCTACCTGCCACCTCTACACTCTAACCACTAGGCTACCTGCCACCTCTACACTCTAACCACTAGGCTACCTGCCACCTCTACACTCTAACCACTAGGCTACCTGCCTCCTCTACACTCTAACCACTAGGCTACAGAGGGAAAAGAAAGATGGCAAGACGATCTATTATTTAGTCCGTAACACCATAAAACGTTTTGCAACAAGAAAAAACAAAATAATCCTTTCTTATGTTGACCCACTTGATTTGTAATGAATACGACCCAGTTTAGAAGTAATGCAGGCAATGATGTTGGGTAACACACTAGATGCAGTGTACAACAGGTCAAGTTACGGCATATTTGTATTTATTATGGATCCCATTACTACTCGTGGTCGGCTATTTGAGCAGTTTACTAAGGGTTGGTAACAGACTGATTGGTCGGCTATTTGAGCAGTTTACTAAGGGTTGGTAACAGACTGATTGGTCGGCTATTTGAGCAGTTTACTAAGGGTTGGTAACAGACTGATTGGTCGGCTATTTGAGCAGTTTACTAAGGGTTGGTAACAGACTGATTGGTCGGCTATTTGAGCAGCTTACTAAGGGTTGGTAACAGACTGATTGGTCGGCTATTTGAGCAGCTTACTAAGGGTTGGTAACAGACTGATTGGTCGGCTATTTGAGCAGTTTACTAAGGGTTGGTAAGACTGATTGGTCGGCTATTTGAGCAGTTTACTAAGGGTTGGTAACAGACTGATTGGTCGGCTATTTGAGCAGTTTACTAAGGGTTGGTAACAGACTGATTGGTCGGCTATTTGAGCAGTTTACTAAGGGTTGAACAGACTGATTGGTCGGCTATTTGAGCAGTTTACTAAGGGTTGGTAACAGACTGATTGGTCGGCTATTTGAGCAGTTTACTAAGGGTTGGTAACAGACTGATTGGTCGGCTATTTGAGCAGTTTACTAAGGGTTGGTAACAGACTGATTGGTTGGCTATTTGAGTCAGTAAAGGGGGCTTTACTATTCTTAGGTAGAGGAATGTCTTTAGCTTCCCTCCTGGCCTGAGGGCCACACACTTTCTAGTAGGATGAAACTGAAGATATGACAAATAGGACTGGCAATATCATCCGCTATTATCCTCAGTAATTCTCCATCCCAGTTGTTAGACCCTGGTGGCTTGTCGTTGTTGACAGACGACAATAATTATCTCACCTCTTCCACACTCACAGAATTCAAAAATGACTTTTTCTTTTCCTTGCCTTTTTCATAATTTGATCAGTTATACTTGGATGTGTGGTGTCAGCGTTTGTTGCTATGCCAACGTGTGCTCATCTTGTCAATGAAAACAAATCATTAAAGCAGTTGGTAATATCAGTGGATTTTGTAATGAATGAGCCATGGAGCTAAGTGTGCCGTTTTTAGACATTTAAAGGTTCATTTAAAAGGTGCTCAAAAGCTTCTTCTTTTTACTGTCATTCTTTACATCATTTAACTTTGTTTCATAGTGTCGTTCCTTGTTATTTATTCCGTTTAGTCACATGATTTCTCAATTTGCAGTACTGTTGCCAATCGGTTGTACAGCATACAGATAGAGACCAGCAGACGGTTTTTACTGAGTGCAGCAACGTTCAGACCCTGACCTTTGTGTCTATAAAACGATGAGAGCATTCAGCACAGACTAGTATCCATCTTTCTGTCAAAGGAGGATATTCAGTCGAACACAGCTAGTCTATTATACCAACACAATTAAAACATGAAATATAGTTCCAATGTGATGAGCCTCGGTCAGTGAGGTGTCCTGACAGGAGAGGCCTGACAGGTGTCCAACCCCTCCGTCACCAGAAATACAATACAGAACATCTCATTTGATTGGTTGCGAGTATGTAATTATTGGAGGCAGCAGGTTGCCTATTGGTTCCAGCGTTGGACTAATAACTCGAAAGGTTGCCGGATCAAATCCCAGAGCTGACAAGGTCAAAATATGTCGTTCTGCCCCCTGAACAATGCAGTCAACCATCTGTTCCCCGGTAGGCCGTCATTGTAAATAAGAATGTGTTATTTTATTTATTTAACTTGCCTAGTTAAATAAAAGTGACCAGTGTACATAGGGCAGTCTAATGTACAGGGTGGTAGGCGGATAGTAGCAGAAACTAAGGATTTACCTTTGCGATATTAGCTAAATAAATCGGTTACTAGTATTTGCAAATACTCACGTAAATTGTCATCGTTTCATTTTCTCAACTCAAGTCTCCTTGTTAATTTCTCCACTGGTTTCAAACTCGCTCCGCTCAGCCGCCTCGCGGACAAACTCAACCAATCAGCGTAGACTGAACCACCGGAAGTTCCACCCTACTATTTCCGGAATCTATTTCCAACACGCCACCTGCTGGCAAGAAGATGTAACACAGAGACGTTACAAAACACTGGACTTTCACTTTACATAAAGCGCTTCTCACGTGTAGTGTGAAAAATAACAATTCAAGGAAGAAAAAGGAGCGCTACCGTATTACTGTGGTAATGTATTTTCCTGCCATTTGAAGAACATGCATTATTACAAAGACAGGCTGGATGTCCGGCCGTAGCGTTAGTCGTTGTTCAACCATTAAATCAAATAAAAAGTTTATTGGTCTTGTTACGTGTACACAGTTTGGCAGATGGTAAACCCGGTGCAGCGAAATTCTTACGTTACTAGCTCCTAACAATGCAGTGAAATGTAAATTAGGTACACGAATAATCAATAAAAACAACTAATAATGATGCATTTACACGAGATATACTAGGATTTTTTTATTACCTTTATTTATCCAGGCAAGTCAGTTAATAAGAACAAATTCTTATTTTCAATGACGGCCTGGGAACAGCAGGTTAACTGCCTGTTCAGGGGCAGAACGACAGATTTGTACCTTGTCAACTCGGGGGTTTGAACTTGCAACCTTCACTCTAACCACTAGGCTACCCTGCCGCCCCAAGAATAATATGTACAGTAGTAGATACATTAGAGTGAGCTAAGAATCCAGTATGTAAATACACAGTACAACACCCCGTAGCAAAATGGATAGAATTGCAGGACATTAGGGACAGATCGAAAATTTACCGGGTGGTTAGGGTGTTTTTTTTAGGGGGCAGGTAGTGAGTTTCCCCCCCCAATGGCATGACTTATTTTTGATATGACCGTAATAAAGTTCAGAAACGTTTTTGAAGGTTTGGTGCGGCTATTTATTAAGCTTTAGCTACTGCAGGCCTGTCATAGGAAGGCAGTGCCCCAACTGACTCCAACAGATGAACTTGATTTACATATGAATATCCTACAGTAGACACCTAAAGCCTATATGCCTTTGCATGCAATTTCCTGATACTTTTAATGTTCAAATCTCTGACAGCTGAACCATGATGTGGACAATTAAAGGTTATGAAGTTTTGCATATGCAAATGAGTGTGACGTCAATCGCCCTGAGGCCTTGAAGTAGTAGTTCCCCTTTGCTCTGCAAGGGCCGCGGCTTTTGTGGAGTGATGGGTAACGATGCTTCTTGGGTGACTGTTGTTGATATGTGCAGAGGGTCCCTGGTTCGCGCCGGGGTATGGATGAGGGGACGGTCTAAAGTTATACTGTTACACAAGGAATAGTGTTTTTGTAATTTTGTTAAAGGCCGTTTTTAAGGACATGTAAATGTGTCTCGTTTGGCCAACATCCCTGGTTTATTGAAGGTGTTGGCTGCCCCAGTTGGCTGCCCCAGGTAAACTGTCATGTTGTCCGGCGCCAAATTCTCCTAAAGATGAAATGGCATATTGTTTTTTTTAAATTTTTATAATATTCACAATGTCCAGAATAAACCTAACATCTTCCCTGTCATGTTGTCCGGCGCCAAATTCTCCTAAAGGAAACTCTGAAATGGCATATTGTTTTTTTTTAAATGAAGATTTTATAATATTCACATGAAAATCTGTCGCAAATTGAATGGAAACCTAACTATCGACTCCCGAAAGCAAAGTCTCATCAGGGTTCACCAGCAGCCCCAAACATCTAGTCTAGTGTTACAGTGATTATGTCTCATCAGGGTTCACCAGCAGCCCCAAACATCTAGTCTAGTGTTACAGTGATTATGTCTCATCAGGGTTCACCAGCAGCCCCAAACATCTAGTCTAGTGTTACAGTGATTATGTCTCATCAGGGTTCACCAGCAGGGTGTTACAGTGATTATGTCTCATCAGGGTTCACCAGCAGCCCCAAACATCTACAGTTATGTCTCAGTGTTACAGTGATTATGTCTCATCAGGGTTCAGCCAACATCTAGCAGCCTCATCAGGGTTCAAGCAGCCCCAAACATCTAGTCTAGTGTTACAGTGATTATGTCTCATCAGGGTTCACCAGCAGCCCCAAACATCTAGTCTAGTGTTACAGTGATTATGTCTCATCAGGGTTCACCAGCAGCCCCAAACATCTAGTCTAGTGTTACAGTGATTATGTCTCATCAGGGTGTCTCATCAGGGTTCAGCAGCCCCAAACATCTAGTCTAGTGTTACAGTGATTATGTCTCATCAGGGTTCACCAGCAGCCCCTAACATCTAGTCTAGTGTTACAGTGATTATGTCTCATCAGGGTTCACCAGCAGCCCCAAACATCTAGTCTAGTGTTACAGTGATTATGTCTCATCAGGGTTCACCAGCAGCCCCTAACATCTAGTCTAGTGTTACAGTGATTATGTCTCATCAGGGTTCACCAGCAGCCCCTAACATCTAGTCTAGTGTTACAGTGATTATGTCTCATCAGGGTTCTAGTGTTACAGTGATTATGTCTCATCATGGTTCAGCCCCAAACATCTAGTCTAGTGTTACAGTGATTATGATTATGTCTCATCAGGGTTCACCAGCAGCCCCAAACATCTAGTCTAGTGTTACAGTGATTATGTCTCATCAGGGTTCACCAGCAGCCCCTAACATCTAAAGAATAAGCTACCAGCCAGCAGTCTAAGCCACTGCATCTCAGTGCTAGAGGCGTCATTACAGACACCCTGGTTCGAATCCAGGCTGTATCACAACAGGCCAAGAGTCCCATTGGCCCAGCATCATCCGGGTTTGGCCGGTGTAGGCCGTCATTGTAAATAAGAACTTGATCTTAACTGACTTGCCTAGTTAAATAAAGGTTAAATAAATATAGAGAAGCTGTACAGCAGAACCTTGACTAGAATACAGTATATACATATGAAGTGGACAGTAGTAGTTAAATAGGACAGGCCTTGACTAGAATACAGTATATACATATGTAGTGGACAGTAGTAGTTATATAGGACAGGCCTTGACTAGAATACAGTATATACATATGAAGTGGACAGTAGTAGTTATATAGGACAGGCCTTGACTAGAATACAGTATATACATATGAAGTGGACAGTAGTAGTTAAATAGGACAGGCCTTGACTAGAATACAGTATATACATATGAAGTGGGTAAAACAGTAAACATTATTAAAGTGACCAGTGTTCAATGACTCTGTAGAAAGGGCAGTGGTCTCTAAGGTGCAAGGTCGGCAAGGTTCGGTACATGGTGAAGGTCGGTACGGGGCGAAGGTCGTGCAGGGTGAAGGTCGGGACGGGGTGAAGGTCGGTAAGGTCGGGGGTGAAGGTCGAAGGTCGTGCAGGGTGAAGGTCGGGACGGGGTGAAGGTCGGTACCGGGTGAAGGTCGGGGTGAAGGTCGGCACCGGTTGATCCCAATTTGAAAACTTAACTTACTGTTTTTGTTCATGTTGATGCGTTTATTTCATCAATCACCAATGACTTGGAAAGGTGTCACTTCCCCCTGGTTATCTTCCATTCAGGTTGAGGATACTAGTCCGTCCACAGCTGCACTGCACAGGTGTTTGTTAAATACACTTGGTGTTTGAAGAGCCGGTCGAACTTTGATTTAGCCGTGAACACAAGTGATTCGTGTTTTATTTTAATTTTTCATTTTTTTACAGTCACTCAGAAATGGCACGGGCAAAGAAGGGTCCTTCAGAAGCATCTGAATCGAAGCAGAAGTCGAGGAGGCAGAATGGAGAAACGTCTGGGGCTGCAGGACAAACCATCTCCACGAAGCTTCGGCAGAAGAAGGACGGGACGAACACATTGAAAACAGGTCTGCTAGTATCACCAATGGATCTAATAGAAACGCCAATCTCCGTTATAGAAGCTTTTGATTGGCTGTACTGTCCTCTATTCCATTTCCCCCACTCCAGAAATGTTACTGTATTTCTCTTGGCACGGAGAGAAGTGACTCTTTCCATTCTTTCATGTTATTGACTGTACCGGTTTTGTATTCCAGGGCCTGTTTTCCCAACCACCATGATCAGGACTTCAGTTGGGAAGAGAAGTGGACCAGGAAGCATCCTGCACTACATTTACCAGAGTACACTGGGGCAGAGCCTTCATTCTCAGATGAGACAGGTACACTACTACAGTCAGACTAGTGTGGTAGGGTGACTAGGGAACAGTAGTGTCTGTAGGGTGACTAGGGAACAGTAGTGTCTGTAGGGTGACTAGGGAACAGTAGTGTCTGTAGGGTGACTAGGGAACAGTAGTGTCTGTAGGGTGACTAGGGAACAGTAGTGTCTGTAGGGTGACTAGGGAACAGTAGTGTCTGTAGGGTGACTAGGGAACAGTAGTGTCTGTAGGGTGACTAGGGAACAGTAGTGTCTGTAGGGTGACTAGGGAACAGTAGTGTCTGTAGGGTGACTAGGGAACTGTACCTACTGATTGATGATATAAGGTAAAATATTCAACAAACTGTAAATTAGTATATATTTAAAGAGATGTCTCAACAGCTGAATACCTGCCCCCTCTACACTCTAACCACTAGGCTACATAGCACCTCTACACTCTAGCCACGAGGCTACCTGCCACCTCTACACTCTAACCACTAGACTACCTGCCACCTCTACACTCTAACCACTAGGCTACCTGCCTCCTCTACACTCTAACCACTAGACTACCTGCCACCTCTACACTCTAACCACTAGACTACCTGCCACCTCTACACCTAACCACTAGGCTACCTGCCTCCTCTACACTCTAACCACTAGGCTACCTGCCTCCTCTACACTCTAACCACTAGACTACCTGCCTCCTCTACACTCTAACCACTAGACTACCTGCCTCCTCTACACTCTAACCACTAGGCTACCTGCCTCCCACTAGACTACCTGCCTCCTCTACACTCTAACCACTAGGCTACCTGCCTCCTCTACACTCTAACCACTAGCTACCTGCCTCCTCTACACTCTAACCACTAGGCTACCTGCCTCCTCTACACTCTAACCACTAGACTACCTGCCTCCTCTACACTCTAACCACTCCACCTAACCACTAGGCTACCTGCCTCCTCTACACTCTAACCACTAGGCTACCTGCCTCCTCTACACTCTAACCACTAGGCTACCTGCCTCCTCCTACACTCTAACCACTAGGCTACCTGCCTCCTCTACACTCTAACCACTAAACTACCCTGCCGGCCCCAATCATCATCAGTACACGATATCTTATTTCCCTCCCGCAGTGTCTCCAGGAGCCGTTTGTACGTTCCCTGTCCTCCTATAAGCTCCACCGTACAGCCAGTCCGTTTGACCGGCGGGTTACCTGTCTGGAGTGGCACCCCTCGCACCCCACCACGCTGGCGGTCGGCTCCAAGGGAGGAGACGTGGTCCTCTGGGACTACAACGTGCTCAACAAGACCAGCTTCATACAAGGGGTGAGATACACATCTGGAAAGGTTCCATCGCTACAACCCAGCGACGCCATTGGCCGATGGGTTACTAATGAGTGCGTGCTTATTCGTTTTCTCGTTTGACTGTTGTGTACCTAGATGTTCAGGATGATACACACAAATAATACAATAGTATTTACATCTGTTTAAAATCGGAACACCATAATCAATAGTTTAAACCGGTCTGTGTTACTGTTTAGGAACACTAATCGATCATATTTGCAATAACAGTCGACTTGGAAATCCATTTTTACATCAAGAGTCCCCTCACAGTATTAATAGTATGCTTAACATACGACACATACCGATTACTATCGGGTACTTATCCGGTAGTATCGGTCGACTTATCCGGTAGTATCGGGTCTACTTATCCGGTAGTATCGGGTCTACTTATCCGGTAGTATCGGGTCTACTTATCCGGTAGTATCGGGTCGACTTATCCGGTAGTATCGGGTCTACTTATCCGGTAGTATCGGGTCTACTTATCCGGTAGTATCGGGTCGACTTATCCGGTAGTATCGGGTCTACGACTTATCCGGTAGTATCGGGTCTACTTATCCGGTAGTATCGGGTCTACTTATCCGGTAGTATCGGGTCTACTTATCCGGTAGTATCGGGTCTACTTATCCGGTAGTATCGGGTCTACTTATCCGGTAGTATCGGGTCTACTTATCCGGTAGTATCGGGTCTACTTATCCGGTAGTATCGGGTCTACTTATCCGGTAGTATCGGGTCTTATCCGTAGTATCGGGTCTATCCGGGTCTACTTATCCGGTAGTATCGGGTATCTTATCGGTAGTATCGGGTCTACTTATCCCGATAGTATCGGGTCTACTTATCGGTAGTATCGGTCTACTTATCGGTAGTATCGGGTCTACTTATCGGTAGTATCGGGTCTACTTATCCGGTAGTATCGGGTCTACTTATCCGGTAGTATCGGGTCTACTTATCCGGTAGTAATAGGTCGACTTATCCGGTAGTATCGGGTCTACTTATCCGGTAGTATCGGGTCTACTTATCCGGTAGTATCGGGTCTACTTATCCGGTAGTATCGGGTCTACCGGTAGTATCGGGTCTATCCGGTAGTATCCTGCTTATCCCGGTAGTATCGGGTCTACTTATCCGGTAGTATCGGGTCTACTTATCCGGTCTACTTATCCGATAGTAATAAGTCGACTTATCCGGTAGTATCGGGTCTACTTATCCGGTAGTATCGGGTCTACTTATCCGGTAGTATCGGGTCTACTTATCCGGTAGTATCGGGTCTACTTATCCGGTAGTATCGGGTCTACTTATCCGATAGTATCTCTATCCGGTAGTATCGGGTCCGGTAGTATCGGGTCTATCCGGTACTTATCGTAGTATCGGGTCTTATCCGGTAGTATCGGGTCTACTTATCCGATAGTATCGGGTCTACTAGTATCCGGTAGTATCGGGTCTACTTATCCGATAGTAGTCTATTATCGGTAGTATCGGGTCTACTTATCCGATAGTAATAAGTCGACTTATCCGGTAGTATCGGGTCTACTTATCCGGTAGTATCGGGTCTACTTATCCGGTAGTATCGGGTCTACTTATCCGGTAGTATCGGGTCTACTTATCCGGTATCGGGTCTACTTATCCGGTAGTATCCGGGTATCTACTTATCCGGTAGTATCGGGTCTATTATCCGGTATCGGGTCTACTTATCCGGTAGTATCGGGTCTACTTATCCGGTAGTATCGGGTCTACTTAGTATCGGGTCTACTTATCCGGTAGTATCTAAAGTCTAGTATCGGGTCTACTTATCCGGTAGTATCTAAATCCGTAGTGTACTATCCTCATTTTAGGTATAGGGAATAGGGCTCTGGTCTATAGTAGTACCACTATATAGGGAATAGGGCTCTTTATCCGGTCCCTATAGTAGTACCACTATATAGGGAATAGGGCTCTGGTCTATAGTAGTACTTTATCCCTTACTATATAGTAGTGATCTATAGTAGTACTTTAAACCAGGGCCCTATAGGGAATAGGGGTCTATAGTAGTGTATTATATAGGGAATAGGGGTCTATAGTAGTGTATTATATAGGGAATAGGGTGCCATTTGGGATGCAGGCCAAGCCCCTTTTTCTCAACACCGTATCAAGATATAACTAGTGTAGTCCGAAACAGACCACTGCCTTCCGATAGGCCCGCGTTTATCTGGACAGAACTGTCATTGGCTAAGGTTGGATTTCACCAGGCACACCAACTGGTCGGACAACTGACTGAAACAGGAAGGAACCACCGGAACTTGATCCGTAACAAACGCATTCTATTGGTCTGTTTTGTGTTGGTCAGAAAGGAGCCGGGGATTTTATTGGTGGGATGACGTTTAGCCTGACGGACCCGTCCAAGGTCTACCTGGCGTCTGGCGACGGTACGCTGACCGAGCAGAGCTTTCAGGGCGGTCCAGGAACGGTTCTGTCCAGAGTCCAGGACTGTGGACACGATCACCACAATGTCTGGTGAGGATGCAGGCCCTACTTATACAGCGTTAGAAATGGCACCTTATTCCCAAATAGTACACTACTATAGACCCCTATTCCCTATATAGTACACTACTATAGACCCCTATTCCCTATATAGTACACTACTATAGACCCCTGTTCCCTATATAGTGCACTACTTTAGATCCCTATTCCCTATATAGTGCACTACTATAGACCAGAGCCCTATTCCCTATATAGTGCACTACTTTAGACCAGAGCCCTATTCCCTATATAGGGCACTACTTTAGACCAGAGCCCTATTCCCTATATAGTGCACTAATTTAGACCCCTATTCCCTATATAGGGCACTACTTTAGACCAGAACCCTATTCCCTATATAGTACACTGCTTTAGACGAGAGCCCTATTCCCTATATAGTGCACTACTTTAGACCAGAGCCCTATTCCCTATATTGTGCACTACTTTAGACCCCTATTCCCTATTAGTGCCCTACTTTAAACCCTTATTCCCTATTTAATGGCCTACTTTAAACTAGATCCTTATTCCCTATTTAGTGCCCTACTTTAGATCCTTATTCCCTATATAGGGAATAGGGCTCTGGTCTAAAGTAGTGCCCTATATAGGCAATAGGGCTCTGATTTAAAGTAGTGCCCTATATAGGGAATAGGGCTCAGGTCTAAAGTAGTGCACTATATAGGGAATAGGGCTCTGGTCTAAAGTAGTGCACTATATAGGGCACTACTTTAGACCAGAGCATATAGGGTGTAAAATACTGTAGGATTTTTGCTGTGTGATTGTCTGTGAAAACTTTAGGATATGTCTTTCTCAGGAAAGGGATGTAAATCACATACAGTGGGGAGAACAAGTATTTGACACACTGCCGATTTTGCAGGTTTTCCTACTTACAAAGCATGTAGAGGTCTGTAATTTTTATCTCACGAGATCTTGCATGGAGCCCCAGACCGAGGGTGATTGACCGTCATCTTGAACTTCTTCCATTTTCTCATAATTGCGCCAACAGTTGTTGCCTTCTCAACAAGCTGCTTGTCTATTGTCCTGTAGCTCATCCCAGCCTTGTGCAGGTCTACAATTTTACCCCTGATGTCCTTACACAGCTATCTGGTCTTGGCCATGGTGGAGAGGTTGGAGCCCTGTTTGATTGAGTGTGTGGACAGGTGTCTTTTATACAGGTAATGAGTTCAAACAGGTTCAGTTAATACAGGTAATGAGTGGAGAACAGGAGGGCTTCTTAAAGAAAAACTAACAGGTCTGTCAGAGCCGGAATTCTTACTGGTTGGTAGGTGATCAAATACTTATGTCATGCAATAAAATGCAAATTAATTACTTAAAAATCATACAATGTGATTTTCTGGATTTTTGTTTTAGATTCCGTCTCTCACAGTTGAAGTGTACCTATGATAAAAATTACAGACATCTACATGCTTTGTAAGTAGGAAAACCTGCAACATCGGCAGTGTGTCAAATACTTGTTCTCCCCACTGTAGGTCTATGGTCAAAAGTATTGTTCTATGTAGGGGATAGGGTGCCATTTGGGATGCAAGCATAGCGCATTGACAAATGTCATCTTAAATTTAAGGGGAAAAACACAACTAGTGCACTTCGTCTGTCTGATGATAAAGGAGACGCAGGCTGGTCTTATCACATTCGGTTGATTAGTACGATACAAAAGTTGAGTATTGGCTGAATTTATTGATGAGGATAATCACAGTATACTGCAGTTTACATTATTTTTTAAATTTTTTTAAATTAGTGATACATTTGATGTGACGATTACATCTCTGTTCCAGTCTGTGGTACTGCTGTGTAGATGTGTCGTTGAGCAGACAGATGTTGGTGACAGGAGACAACATTGGACGAGTCTTATTGCTGGGCATGGATGGACACCAGGTACTGTATATTTATACTGTAGTTTACACTATAGCTACAGTACTGTATATTTATACTGTAGTTTACACTATAGCTACAGTACTGTATATTTATACTGTAGTTTACACTATAGCTACAGTACTGTATATTTATACTGTAGTTTACACTATAGCTACAGTACTGTATAGTATATTTATACTGTAGTTTACACTATAGCTACAGTACTGTATAGTATATTTATACTGTAGTTTACACTATAGCTACAGTACTGTATATTTCTACTGTAGTTTACACTATAACTACAGTACTATATAGTATATTTATACTGTAGTTTACACTATAGCTACAGTACTGTATATTTCTACTGTAGTTTAC
The DNA here is from genome assembly GCF_021184085.1 of Oncorhynchus gorbuscha. Taxonomy (NCBI): domain Eukaryota; kingdom Metazoa; phylum Chordata; class Actinopteri; order Salmoniformes; family Salmonidae; genus Oncorhynchus; species Oncorhynchus gorbuscha. Next base: position 3,705,260 of record NC_060178.1, on the reverse strand, counting down.
ACTATAGCTACAGTACTGTATATTTCTACTGTAGTTTACACTATAGCTACAGTACTGTATATTTCTACTGTAGTTTAGCACTACCGTAGCTACAGTACTGTATACTGTATATTTCTACTGTAGTTTACACTATAGCTACAGTACTGTATATTTTCTACTGTAATTTACACTATAGCTACAGTACTGTATAGTATATTTCTACTGTAGTTTACAGTTTACTATAGCTACAGTACTGTATATTTCTACTGTAGTTTACACTATAGCTACAGTAATAATATTAATAATAATATAATATATATGCCATTTAGCAGACGTTTAGTTACAGTACTTTATAGTATATTTCCACTGTAGTTTACACTATAGCTACAGTACTGTATAGTATATTTACACTGTAGTTTACACTATAGCTACAGTACTGTATAGTATATTTCTACTGTAGTTTACACTATAGCTACAGTACTATATAGTATATTTATACTGTAGCTACAGTACTGTATATTTCTACTGTAGTTTACACTATAGCTACAGTACTGTATATTTCTACTGTAGTTTACACTATAGCTACAGTACTATATAGTATATTTCTACTGTAGTTTACACTATAGCTACAGTACTGTATATTTCTACTGTAGTTTACACTATAGCTACAGTACTGTATAGTATATTTATACTGTAGTTTACACTATAGCTGCAGTACTATATAGTATATGTATACTGTAGTTTACACTATAGCTACAGTACTGTATATTTCTACTGTAGTTTACACTATAGCTACAGTACTATATAGTATATTTCTACTGTAGTTTACACTATAGCTACAGTACTGTATATTTCTACTGTAGTTTACACTATAGCTACAGTACTGTATAGTATATTTATACTGTAGTTTACACTATAGCTACAGTACTGTATATTTCTACTGTAGTTTACACTATAGCTACAGTACTGTATAGTATATTTATACTGTAGTTTACACTATAGCTACAGTACTGTATATTTCTACTGTAATTTACACTATAGCTACAGTACTGTATATTTATACTGTAGTTTACACTATAGCTACAGTACTGTATATTTCTACTGTAGTTTACACTATAGCTACAGTACTGTATATTTCTACTGTAGTTTACACTATAGCTACAGTACTGTATATTTCTACTGTAGTTTACACTATAGCTACAGTACTGTATAGTATATTTCTACTGTAGTTTACACTATAGCTACAGTACTGTATAGTATATTTATACTGTAGTTTACACTATAGCTACAGTACTATATAGTATATTTATACTGTAGCTACAGTACTGTATATTTCTACTGTATTTTACACTATAGCTACAGTACTGTATATTTCTACTGTAGTTTACACTATAGCTACAGTACTGTATATTTCTACTGTAGTTTACACTATAGCTACAGTACTGTATATTTCTACTGTAGTTTACACTATAGCTACAGTACTGTATATTTATACTGTAGTTTACACTATAGCTACAGTACTATATAGTATATTTATACTGTAGCTACAGTACTGTATATTTCTACTGTATTTTACACTATAGCTACAGTACTGTATATTTCTACTGTAGTTTACACTATAGCTACAGTACTGTATATTTCTACTGTAGTTTACACTATAGCTACAGTACTGTATATTTATACTGTAGTTTACACTATAGCTACAGTACTGTATATTTATACTGTAGTTTACACTATAGCTACAGTACTATATAGTATATTTCTACTGTAGTTTACACTATAGCTACAGTACTGTATATTTATACTGTAGTTTACACTATAGCTACAGTACTATATAGTATATTTATACTGTAGTTTACACTATAGCTACAGTACTATATAGTATATTTATACTGTAGTTTACACTATAGCTACAGTACTATATAGTATATTTATACTGTAGTTTACACTATAGCTACAGTACTATATAGTATATTTATACTGTAGTTTACACTGTTGCTAATGTTCTATATTTTGTTGTGTTTTCATGTTCTGAGAATAAGACAATTCTATTAATATTCTGCCTTATAATAATGCATTACTGCGTCCGACACCGTTTTTGACCGTTCCAATGATTTCATTTCCTGACGTTGTTCTTGAAGATGCTGTTAAACTATCGCCCCCCCCCCCCCCCACACACACACAGGTCTTCAACGGGAAGCTGCACAAAGCAAAAGTGACCCATGCTGAATTCAACCCTCGCTGCGATTGGTTAATGGCGACAGCGTCCGTTGACCACACGGTGAAGCTATGGGATCTGAGGAACATCAAGGACAAGGACACTTACCTCCACGAGATGGTTCATGACAAAGCTGTTAACTCAGGTACTATATAGAGTGCTGTGGTAGCTCTCTCCTATCCTTCATTCAGGAGTGTTTTCATCTTGACCACTGTGTTGTCGAGGTGGCAGGTAGCCTAGTGGTTAGAGTGTAGATGTGGCAGGTAGCCTAGTGGTTAGAGTGTAGATGTGGCAGGTAGCCTAGTGGTTAGAGTGTAGATGGCAGGTAGCCTAGTGGTTAGAGTGTAGAGGTGGCAGGTAGCCTAGTGGTTAGAGTGTAGAGGAGGCAGGTAGCCTAGTGGTTAGAGTGTAGAGGTAGGGCAGGTAGCCTAGTGGTTAGAGTGTAGAGGTGGCAGGTAGCCAGGTAGCCTGTGGTTAGAGTGTAGAGGTGGCAGGTAGCCTAGTGGTTAGAGTGTAGAGGTGGCAGGTAGCCTAGTGGTTAGAGTGTAGAGGTGGCAGGTAGTGGTTAGAGTGTAGAGGTGGCAGGTAGCTAGTGGTTAGAGTGTAGAGGTAGCCTAGTGGTTAGAGTGTAGAGGTGGCAGGTAGCCTAGTGGTTAGAGTGTAGATATGGCAGGTAGCCTAGTGGTTAGAGTGTAGAGGTGGCAGGTAGCCAGGTAGCCTGTGGTTAGAGTAGCCTAGTGGTTAGGTGGCAGGTAGCCTAGTGGTTAGAGTGTAGAGAGGTAGGTGGTTAGAGTGTAGAGGTGGCAGGTAGCCTAGTGGTTAGAGTGTAGAGGAGGCAGGTAGCCTAGTGGTTAGAGTGTAGAGGTGGCAGGTAGCTCTAGTGGGTTAGAGTGTAGAGGTGGCAGGTAGCCTAGTGGTTAGAGTGTAGAGGTGGCAGGTAGCCTAGTGGTTAGAGTGTAGAGGTGGCAGGTAGCCTAGTGGTTAGAGTGTAGAGGGCAGGCAGGTAGCCTAGTGGTTAGAGTGTAGAGGTGGCAGGTAGCCTAGTGGTTAGCCTAGTGGTTAGAGGTAGGCAGGTAGCCTAGTGGTTAGAGTGTAGAGGTGGCAGGTAGCCTAGTGGTTAGAGTGTAGAGGTGGCAGGTAGCAGAGTGTAGAGGTGGCAGGTAGTCTAGTGGTTAGAGTGTAGTGCCTAGTGGTTAGAGTGTAGAGGTGGCAGGTAGTGTGGTTAGAGTGTAGAGGTGGCAGGTAGCCTAGTGGTTAGAGTGTAGAGGTGGCAGGTAGCCTAGTGGTTAGAGTGAGGTGGCAGGTAGCCTAGTGGTTAGAGTGTAGAGCAGGTAGCCTAGTGGTTAGAGTGTAGAGGTGGCAGGTAGCCTGGTGGTTAGAGTGTAGAGGTGGCAGGTAGTTTAGTGGTTAGAGTGTAGAGGTGGCAGGTAGTAGTGGTTAGAGTGTAGGCAGGTAGCCTAGTGGTT
>NC_060178.1:3691597-3696597 GCF_021184085.1 Oncorhynchus gorbuscha | reverse complement strand
CCAATGGGAGATGTTTTAGGATCTGGGATGGGTGAGTCTGTGTTATAAATACTGGACTATATTTTTGAATCTAGACTAACTAATCCACTAACTATGTTTGTAATCTAGACTAACTAATCCACTAACTATGTTTGTAGTGCACTATATAGGGAATAGGGCTCTGGTCTAGAGTAGTGTACTATATAGGGAATAGGGCTCTGTAAAGTAGTGTACTATATAGGGAATAGGGCTCTGTAAAGTAGTGTACTATATAGGGAATAGGGTTCTGGTCTAAAGTAGTGCACTATATAGGGAATAGGGCTCTGGTCTAAAGTAGTGTACTATATAGGGAATAGGGCTCTGGTCTAGAGTAGTGTACTATATAGGGAATAGGGCTCTGTAAAGTAGTGTACTATATAGGGAATAGGGTTCTGGTCTAAAGTAGTGCACTATATAGGGAATAGTGCTCTGGTCTAAAGTAGTACCACTATATAGGGAATAGGGCTCTGGTCTAAAAGTAGTGCACTATATAGGGAATAGGGCTCTGGTCTAAAGTAGTACACTATAGGGAATAGGACTCTGGTCTAAAGTAGTGTACTATATAGGGAATAGGGCTCTGGTCTAAAGTAGTACACTCTATAGGGAATAGGACTCTGGTCTAAAGTAGTGTACTATATAGGGAATAGGGCTCTGGTCTAAAGTAGTACCACTATATAGGGAATAGGGTGCCAGCCCTGGTCGAAAGTAGTGCCCTATATAGGGAATAGGGCCCTAGTCAAAAGTAGTGCACTATATAGGGAATAGGGCTCTGGTCTAAAGTAGTGCACTATATAGGGAATAGGGCTCTGGTCTAAAGTAGTACCACTATATAGGGAATAGGGCTCTGGTCTAAAGTAGTGCACTATATAGGGAATAGGGCTCTGGTCTAAAGTAGTGCACTATATAGGGAATAGGGCTCTGGTCTAAAGTAGTGCACTATATCGGGAATAGGCTGCCAGCCCTAGTCGAAAGTAGTGCCCTATATAGGGAATAGGGCCCTAGTCAAAAGTAGTGCACTATATAGGGAATAGGGCTCTGGTCTAAAGTAGTACCACTATATAGGGAATAGGGCTCTGGTCTAAAAGTAGTGCACTATATAGGGAATAGTGCTCTGGTCTAAAGTAGTACACTCTATAGGGAATAGGACTCTGGTCTAAAGTAGTGTACTATATAGGGAATAGGGCTCTGGTCTAAAGTAGTGCACTATATATAGGGAATAGGGCTCTGGTTTAAAGTAGTGCACTATATAGGGAATAGGGCTCTGGTCTAGAGTAGTGTACTATATAGGGAATAGGGCTCTGTAAAGTAGTGTACTATATAGGGAATAGGGCTCTGTAAAGGAGTGTACTATATAGGGAATAGGGTTCTGGTCTAAAGTAGTGCACTATATAGGGAATAGGGCTCTGGTCTATAGTAGTGTACTATATAGGGAATAGGGCTCTGTAAAGTAATGTACTATATAGGGAATAGGGTTCTGGTCTAAAGTAGTGCACTATATAGGGAATAGGGTGCCAGCCCTAGTCAAAAGTAGTGCACTATATAGGGAATAGGGCTCTGGTCTAAAGTAGTGCACTATATAGGGAATAGGGCTCTGGTCTAAAGTAGTACCACTATATAGGGAATAGGGCCCTGGTCTAAAGTAGTTCACTATGAAGGGAATAGGGTTCCAGGCTCTGGTCTAAAGTAGTGCCCTATATAGGGAATAGGGTGCCAGCCCTAGTCAAAAGTAGTGCACTATATAGGGAATAGTGCTCTGGTCTAAAGTAGTACCACTATATAGGGAATAGGGCTCTGGTCTAAAAGTAGTGCACTATATAGGGAATAGGGCTCTGGTCTAAAGTAGTACACTATAGGGAATAGGACTCTGGTCTAAAGTAGTGTACTATATAGGGAATAGGGCTCTGGTCTAAAGTAGTACTCTCTATAGGGAATAGGACTCTGGTCTAAAGTAGTGTACTATATAGGGAATAGGGCTCTGGTCTAAAGTAGTACCACTATATAGGGAATAGGGTGCCAGCCCTGGTCGAAAGTAGTGCCCTATATAGGGAATAGGGCCCTAGTCAAAAGTAGTGCACTATATAGGGAATAGGGCTCTGGTCTAAAGTAGTGCACTATATAGGGAATAGGGCTCTGGTCTAAAGTAGTACCACTATATAGGGAATAGGGCTCTGGTCTAAAGTAGTGCACTGTGAAGGGAATAGGGTTCCAGGCTCTGGTCTAAAGTAGTGCACTATATAGGGAATAGGGCTCTGGTCTAAAGTAGTGCACTATATAGGGAATAGGACCGTGGTCTAAAAGTAGTGCACTATATAGGGAATAGGGCCCTGGTCTAAAGTAGTGCACTATATAGGGAATAGGGCTCTGGTCTAAAGTAGTGCACTATATCGGGAATAGGCTGCCAGCCCTAGTCGAAAGTAGTGCTCTATATAGGGAATAGGGCCCTAGTCAAAAGTAGTGCACTATATAGGGAATAGGGCTCTGGTCTAAAGTAGTACCACTATATAGGGAATAGGGCTCTGGTCTAAAAGTAGTGCACTATATAGGGAATAGTTCTCTGGTCTAAAGTAGTACACTCTATAGGGAATAGGACTCTGGTCTAAAGTAGTGTACTATATAGGGAATAGGGCTCTGGTTTACAGTAGTGCACTATATAGGGAATAGGGCCCTAGTCAAAAGTAGTGCACTATATATAGGGAATAGGGCTCTGGTTTAAAGTAGTGCACTATATAGGGAATAGGGCTCTGGTCTAAAGTAGTGCACTATATAGGGAATAGGGCTCTGGTCTATAGTAGTCCACTATATAGGGAATAGGGCTCTGGTCTATAGTAGTGCACTATATAGGGAATAGGGCCCTGGTCTAAAATAGTGCACTATATAGGGAATAGGGCTCTGGTCTAAAGTAGTGCACTATATCGGGAATAGGCTGCCAGCCCTAGTCGAAAGTAGTGCCCTATATAGGGAATAGGGCCCTAGTCAAAAGTAGTGCACTATATAGGGAATAGGGCTCTGGTCTAAAGTAGTACCACTATATAGGGAATAGGGCTCTGGTCTAAAAGTAGTGCACTATATAGGGAATAGTGCTCTGGTCTAAAGTAGTACACTCTATAGGGAATAGGACTCTGGTCTAAAGTAGTGTACTATATAGGGAATAGGGCTCTGGTCTAAAGTAGTGCACTATATATAGGGAATATGGCTCTGGTTTAAAGTAGTGCACTATATAGGGAATAGGGCTCTGGTTTACAGTAGTGCACTATATAGGGAATAGGGCCCTAGTCAAAAGTAGTGCACTATATATAGGGAATAGGGCTCTGGTTTAAAGTAGTGCACTATATAGGGAATAGGGCTCTGGTCTAAAGTAGTGCACTATATAGGGAATAGGGCTCTGGTCTATAGTAGTCCACTATATAGGGAATAGGGCTCTGGTCTATAGTAGTGCACTATATAGGGAATAGGGCTCTGGTCTAAAAGTAGTGCACTATATTGGGAATAGGGCTCTGGTTTAAAGTAGTGCACAATATAGGGAATAGGGCCTTGGTCTAAAAGTAGTGCACTATATAGGGAATAGGGCTCTGGTCTAAAGTAGTGCACTATATAGGGAATAGGGCTCTGGTTTAAAGTAGTGCACTATATAGGGAATAGGGCTCTGGTCTAAAGTAGTGCACTACATAGGGAATAGGGCTCCATTTGGGACAATAAGGCTTTTGTGTGTCCAACCACAGGTGTGAACATCCTAGTGTGGAACAGAGAGGAGACATTGGCTGGTAAGCAGCAGAGAGGAGAGCTACAACAGGAAGCAGGAGTCCAGGTTGGCAGAGGTCGAGGCCAGTGGAGGAGAAGAGGGGAGACTCGGAGGGGGGGAGGGACGGGGGGACGGGGGGGAGAGGATGAGGACGACATTGGGAAGCTGAAGAAGAAGCTGTCTTCGTCCTTGGGTACCAGAACCAGAACAGCCAGGGACACAGAAGGGTCCAAATAAAGAGAGAGGTTTATTGTGTGTTTCCTTTATTTTGGTAGTTACCCGACAATGTCATAGACAAGTAACTACCAAAATAAAGGAAACACCAACATACAGTGTTTTAATAGGGTGTTGGACCACCACCAACCAACCAGAACAGATTCAATGCTCCTTGGTATAGATTCTACAAGTGTCTGGAACTCTATTGGAGGGACGCGACACCATTCTTCCACCAGAAATTACATCATTTGGTGTTTTGTTGATGGTGGTGGAAAAACACTGTCTCAGGCGGCGCTCCAGAATCTCCCAAGAGTGTTCAATTGGGTTGACTGATACACATCCTCTATGTTCCTTTGAAAGCCCTCTTTCAGTCAGAGATCTGGTGACTGATACATCCTCTATGTTCCTATGAGAGCCCTCTTTCAGTCAGAGATCTGGTGACTGATACACATCCTCTATGTTCCTTTGAGAGCCCTCTTTCAGTCAGAGATCTGGTGACTGATACATCCTCTATGTTCCTATGAGAGCCCTCTTTCAGTCACTTCTTCTAGCCATAATGGGCAACTGGGCATATTTTTTTTTACCTGACCCTAAGCATGATGGGATGTTAATTTCTTAATTACCTCAGGAACCACACCTGTGTGGAAGCACCTACTTTGTATCATTTACTCAAGTGTTTATTTTATTTAGTCAGTTTCCTGTCTGCATTTGTAATCTGTCACCTTTGTCTTGTTCAAATCATGTGTTTTATTGAAAATGTTCCCTTTGTTATAAACAGGGACAATCGTGACTTTGACTCCACACAACATCCACAGATGTTTCAAATATGTCTGACATATCTTGTGTTTCAGATGTTTTATATACCTCTGTTTCTGGTGATACATTGTTACGTTTTATAAACAGTTCATACTTTATTAAAAAAGTGCATTTTGATCTTGAACTTGATTGTGTATTTATTCTTCACCTTAAACTGATGAATAGTTAGCCTGGTACCTTAATAAACTGATGAATAGTTAGCCTGGTACCT
>NC_060178.1:3677590-3691497 GCF_021184085.1 Oncorhynchus gorbuscha | reverse complement strand
GTTATGCAGGTGAATGAGGACCCAAAAGCGACTTGGCGAAAACAGAGTCTTTAATCCAGTAAAGGAAATATGCAATACTCCTAGACAAATCAGAGCGGTAAATAAAGCATAAAAACAATTTGACTGTAATGACGAGAACAGACTGGAGACTGATCATAAACTGTAGGTTGCCTCGGGAAGGCACTTGACCGTAGCAGACTCAGACACCTGCTCACCACGCAGCATCTGAGGGAAACACGACACGACAGGGCGATACAAAGACACAGCACGGTGAACAATATACAAGGATCCGACAGGACAGAAACGGAAACAAGGGGAGAAATAGGGACTTCTAATCAGGGGAAAAGATAGGAACAGGTGTGGAAAGACTAAATGATTGATTAGGGGAATAGGAACAGCTGGGAGCAGGAACGGAACGATAGAGAGAAGAGAGAGAGGGAGGGAGAGAGAAAAAGGGAACGAACCTAAAAAGACCAGCAGGGGGAAAACGAACAGAAGGAAAAGCAAAATGACAAGACAATATAAGACAAAACATGACAGTACCCCCCACCACCGAGCGCCTCCTGGCGCACTCGAGGAGGAATCCTGGCGGCAACGGAGGAAATCATCAATCAGTGAACGGTCCAGCACGTCCCGGAGACGGAACCCAACTCCTCCTCAGGACCGTAACCCTCCCAATCCACTAAGTATTGGTGACCCTGTCCCCCGAGAACGCATGTCCATGATCCTACGTACCTTGTAAATAGGTGCGCTCGACAAGGACGGGAGGGGGGAGGGAAGACGAACGGGGTGCGAAGAAAGGGCTTGACACAGGAGACATGGAAGACAGGATGGACGCGACGAAGATGTCGCGAAGAAGCAGTCGCACAGCGACAGGATTGACGACCTGGGAGACACGGAACGGACCAATGAACCGCGGAGTCAACTTACGAGAAGCTGTCGTAAGAGGAAGGTTGCGAGTGGAAAGCCACACTCTCTGGCCGCAACAATACCTTGGACTCTTAATCCTACGTTTATTGGCGGCTCTCACAGTCTGTGCCCTGTAACGGCAAAGTGCAGACCTCACCCTCCTCCAGGTGCGCTCACAACGTTGGACAAACGCTTGAGCGGAGGGAACGCTGGACTCGGCAAGCTGGGATGAGAACAGAGGAGGCTGGTAACCCAGACTACTCTGAAACGGAGATAACCCGGTAGCAGACGAAGGAAGCGAGTTGTGAGCGTATTCTGCCCAGGGGAGCTGTTCTGCCCAAGACGCAGGGTTTCTGAAAGAAAGGCTGCGTAGTATGCGACCAATCGTCTGATTGGCCCTCTCTGCTTGACCGTTAGACTGGGGATGAAACCCGGAAGAGAGACTGACGGACGCACCAATCAAACGACAGAACTCCCTCCAAAACTGTGACGTGAATTGCGGGCCTCTGTCTGAAACGGCGTCTAACGGGAGGCCATGAATTCTGAACACATTCTCGATGATGATTTGTGCCGTCTCCTTAGCGGAAGGAAGTTTAGCGAGGGGAATGAAATGTGCCGCCTTAGAGAACCTATCGACAACCGTAAGAATCACAGTCTTCCCCGCAGACAAAGGCAGACCGGTAATGAAGTCTAGGGCGATGTGAGACCATGGTCGAGAAGGAATGGGAAGCGGTCTGAGACGACCGGCAGGAGGAGAGTTACCTGACTTAGTCTGCGCGCAGTCCGAACAAGCAGCCACGAAACGGCGCGTGTCACGCTCCTGAGTCGGCCACCAAAAGCGCTGGCGAATAGAAGCAAGAGTGCCTCGAACGCCGGGATGACCAGCTAACTTGGCAGAGTGAGCCCACTGAAGAACAGCCAGACGAGTAGAAACAGGAACGAAAAGAAGGTTACTAGGACAACGCGCGGCGACGCAGTGTGCGTGAGTGCTTGCTTAACCTGTCTTTCAATTCCCCAGACTGTCAACCCGACAACACGCCCATAAGGAAGAATCCCCTCGGGATCAGTAGAAGCCACAGAAGAACTAAAAAGACGGGATAAGGCATCAGGCTTGGTGTTCTTGCTACCCGGACGGTAAGAAATCACAAACTCGAAACGAGCGAAAAACAACGCCCAACGAGCTTGACGAGCATTAAGTCGTTTGGCAGAACGGATGTACTCAAGGTTCTTATGGTCTGTCCAAACGACAAAAGGAACGGTCGCCCCTCCAACCACTGTCGCCATTCGCCTAGGGCTAAGCGGATGGCGAGCAGTTCGCGGTTACCCACATCATAGTTGCGTTCAGATGGCGACAGGCGATGAGAAAAATAAGCGCAAGGATGAACCTTATCGTCAGACTGGAAGCGCTGGGATAGAATGGCTCCCACGCCTACCTCTGAAGCGCCAACCTCGACAATGAATTGTCTAGTGACGTCAGGAGTAACGAGGATAGGAGCGGACGTAAAACGTTCTTTTAGAAGATCAAAAGCTCCCTGGGCGGAACCGGACCACTTAAAACACGTCTTGACAGAAGTAAGAGCTGTGAGAGGGGCAGCAACTTGACCGAAATTACGAATGAAACGCCGATAGAAATTAGCGAAACCTAGAAAGCGCTGCAACTCGACACGTGACCTTGGAACGGGCCACTCACTGACAGCTTGGACCTTAGCGGAATCCATCTGAATGCCTTCAGCGGAAATAACGGAACCGAGAAAAGTAACGGAGGAGACATGAAAAGAGCACTTCTCAGCCTTCACGTAGAGACAATTCTCTAAAAGGCGCTGGAGAACACGTCGAACGTGCTGAACATGAATCTCGAGTGACGGTGAAAAATCAGGATATCGTCAAGGTAGACAAAAACAAAGATGTTCAGCATGTCTCTCAGAACATCATTAACTAATGCCTGAAAAACAGCTGGCGCATTGGCGAGACCAAACGGCAGAACCCGGTACTCAAAATGCCCTAACGGAGTGTTAAACGCCGTTTTCCACTCGTCCCCTCTCTGATGCGCACGAGATGGTAAGCGTTACGAAGGTCCAACTTAGTAAAGCACCTGGCTCCCTGCAGAATCTCGAAGGCTGATGACATAAGGGGAAGCGGATAACGATTCTTAACCGTTATGTCATTCAGCCCTCGATATCCACGCAGGGGCGCAGAGTACCGTCCTTTTTCTTAACAAAAAAACCCCGCCCCGGCCGGAGAGGAAGAAGGCACTATGGTACCGGCGTCAAGAGACACAGACAAATAATCCTCGAGAGCCTTACGTTCGGGAGCCGACAGAGAGTATAGTCTACCCCGAGGAGGAGTGGTCCCCGGAAGGAGATCAATACTACAATCATACGACCGGTGAGGAGGAAGGGAGTTGGCTCGGGACCGACTGAAGACCGTGCGCAGATCATGATATTCCTCCGGCACTCCTGTCAAATCGCCAGGTTCCTCCTGAGAAGTGGGGACAGAAGAAACGGGAGGGATGGCAGACATTAAACACTTCACATGACAAGAAACGTTCCAGGATAGGATAGAATTACTAGACCAATTAATAGAAGGATTATGACATACTAGCCAGGGATGACCCAAAACAACAGGTGTAAAAGGTGAACGAAAAATCAAAAAAGAAATAGTCTCACTGTGGTTACCAGATACTGTGAGGGTTAAAGGTAGTGTCTCAAATCTGATACTGGGAAGATGACTACCATCTAAGGCGAACATGGGCGTAGGCTTGTCTAACTGTCTGAAAGGAATGTCATGTTTCCGAGCCCATGCTTCGTCCATGAAACAACCCTCAGCCCCAGAGTCTATCAAGGCACTGCATGTAGCACCCGAACCGGTCCAGCGTAGATGGACCGACATAGTAGTACAGGATCTAGATGGAGAGACCTGAGTAGTAGCGCTCACCAGTAGCCCTCCGCTTACTGATGAGCTCTGGCTTTTACTGGACATGAATTGACAAAATGTCCAGCAAGTCCGCAATAGAGGCACAGGCGGTTGGTGATCCTCCGTTCCCTCTCCTTAGTCGAGATGCGAATACCTCCCAGCTGCATGGGCTCAGTCTCTGAGCCAGAGGAGGGAGATGGTTGCGATGCGGAGCAGGGAAACACCGTTGACGCGAGCTCTCTTCCACGAGCTTGGTGACGAAGATCTACCCGTCGTTCTATGCGGATGGCGAGAGCAATCAAAGAGTCCACACTGGAAGGAACCTCCCGGGAGAGAATCTCATCTTTAACCACTGCGTGGAGTCCCTCCAGAAAACGAGCGAGCAGCGCCGGCTCGTTCCAGTCACTAGAGGCAGCAAGAGTGCGAAACTCTATAGAGTAATCCGTTATGGATCGATCACCTTGGCATAGGGAAGCCAGGGCCCTAGAAGCCTCCCTACCAAAAACTGAACGGTCAAAAACCCGAATCATCTCCTCTTTAAAGTTCTGGTAATTGTTAGAACAATCAGCCCTTGCCTCCCAAATAGCTGTGCCCCACTCTCGAGCCCGGCCAGTAAGGAGTGATATGACGTAAGCAACCCGAGCTCTCTCTCTAGAGTATGTGTTGGGTTGGAGAGAGAACACAATATCACACTGGGTGAGAAAGGAGCGGCACTCCGTGGGCTGCCCGGAGTAACAAGGTGGGTTATTAACCCTAGGTTCCGGAGGCTCGGCAGACCAGGAAGTAACAGGTGGCACGAGACGAAGACTCTGGAACTGTCCAGAGAGGTCGGAAACCTGAGCGGCCAGGTTCTCCACGGCATGACGAGCAGCAGACAATTCCTGCTCGTGTCTGCCGAGCATGGCTCCTTGGATCTCGACGGCAGTGTTACGAGCGTCTGTAGTCGCTGGGTCCATTCTTTGGTCGGATCCTTCTGTTATGCAGGTGAATGAGGACCCAAAAGCGACTTGGCGAAAACAGAGTCTTTAATCCAGTAAAGGAAATATGCAATACTCCTAGACAAATCGGAGCGGTAAATAAAGCATAAAAAACAATTCCACTCGTAATGACGAGAACAGACTGAGACTCGATCATAAACTGTAGGTTGCCTCGGGAAGGCACTTGACCGTAGCAGACTCAGACACCTGCTCACCACGCAGCATCTGAGGGAAACACGACACGACAGGGCGATACAAAGACACAGCACGGTGAACAATATACAAGGATCCGACAGGACAGAAACGGAAAACAAGGGGAGAAATAGGGACTCTAATCAGGGGAAAAGATAGGGAACAGGTGTGGAAGACTAAATGATTGATTAGGGGAATAGGAACAGCTGGGAGCAGGAACGGAACGATAGAGAGAAGAGAGAGAGGGAGGGAGAGAGAAAAAAGGGAACGAACCTAAAAAGACCAGCAGGGGGGAAACGAACAGAAGGAAAATCAAAATGACAAGACAATATAAGACAAAACATGACACTTCCCTTTCAAAATGAAAAGGTTAAAAACAATTCAAATAAAATACTGTAATTCCAAAACAAAATGTCCACACCTCTTCTTTGAATTGTAATCTGATGGGATTATTCCCAGTGTTTAACCAAGACTCTTCATCCTCCTCCTCCACCACCTCCTCCATCACCACCACCTCTTCTTTGAATTGTAATCTGATGGGATTATTCCCAGTGTTTAACCAAGACTCTTCATCCTCCTCCTCCTCCACCACCTCCTCTTCCTCCACCACCACCTCCTCCTCCACCACCTCTTCTTTGAATTGTAATCTGATGGGATTATTCCCAGTGTTTAACCAAGACTCTTCATCATCCTCCTCCTCCACCACCTCCTCCTCCACCACCTCTTCTTTGAATTGTAATCTGATGGGATTATTCCCAGTGTTTAACCAAGACTCTTCAACAAGCCCATATATGATACATTCAGTATTATTCACTAACTAAAAACAGGGTCAATTCCATTAAATCCGGAGTACCTTTTGAATTGAATATGGTATTGACCCCCCAACACCCCGATTTAAAAACCGTGTGATGTACTTCCACTTTTGTTTTTGTTTTGCGACGACAGTGACGCGTTGCCGGCTTGTCTTTCGAAACTTAAAAACAAAACAAAAAAAACAAACAGATGATCTTGTTCTCCGCTCTGTTTTTCTTTTAGCCATCAAAACCCGGAGTGACGTGTGACTACACCGCCTGGTCTCTGCTGGACAAGTTTGAGTGGGACGAGGGCTACTCCGAGAGGTTCGGCCTGTACTACGTAGACTTCAGGAACCAGAATAAACCACGTTACCCAAAAGCCTCGGTTCAGTACTACAAACGCATCATCAGCTCCAACAGTTCCCCAACCAGAGAGGTGAGGACCATTTACTAGATCCTCATTTCAGTTCAATCTTTAATACAATCACATAGAACACATTACAACAGGTTGATATTAAATAGAAAACATGGAAATGTACATAGTTATACTGGTAGAAATGGATATACTGATATACTGTCATACGTTACAAATAGAGCATTCCATATTCAGGTGAGGACATCATCCTGTCAAATATTGAGAAAAGAGGGAGGGGGGAAGAGAGAGAGAAAGAGAAAGAGAGGTTGGGGGGGGAAGAGAGCGAGAGAGAATCTACATAATTAGAATATGATGTGTGTATTCTATATTAACCCTAGCCCATCCTAGTGTGTATCCTATATTAACCCTAAACCATCCTAGTGTGTATCCTATATTAACCCTCTATATTAACCCAAACCATCCTAGTGTGTATCCTATATTAACACTCTATATTAACCCTAAACCATCCTAGTGTGTATCCTATATTAACCCTCTATATTAACCCTATAAACCATCCTAGTGTGTATCTATATTAACCCTCTATATTAACCCAAACCATCCTAGTGTGTATCCTATATTAACACTCTATATTAACCCTAAACCATCCTAGTGTGTATCCTATATTAACCCTCTATATTAACCCTAAACCATCCTAGTGTGTATCCTATATTAACCCTAAACCATCCTAGTGTGTATCCTATATTAACCCTAAACCATCCTAGAGTGTATCCTGTATAACCCTAACCCATCCTAGTGTGTATCCTATATTAACCCTAACCCATCTTACAGGTAGAGAATTGGAAGAGGAAGGCCACAGAGACCTGCTCTTCCAGTAACCAGCTCCTGGCTGCAGGTCAGTTCTACATTAAACATCCCCTTTAAAACATCCCCATTGAAACTTCTCTTTAAAACTTACCCTTTAAAACATCCCCATTAAAACATCCCTATTAAAACATCCCTTTAAAACTTCCCCTTTAAAACCTACCCTTTAAAACATCCTCTTTAAAACATCCCCTTTAAAACATACCCTTTAAAACATCTCCTTTAAAACATCCTCTTTAAAACATCCCCTTTAAAACATCCCCATTAAAACATCCCCATTAAAACATCCGGCCATTAAAACATGCCCTTTCAGAACATCCCCTTTAAAACATCCCCTTTAAAACATCCCCTTTAAAACATCCCCTTTAAAACATCCCCTTTAAAACATCCCCATTAAAACATCCCCATTAAAACATCCCCTTTAAAACATCCCCATTAAAACATCCCCATTAAAACATCCCCTTTAAAACATCCCTTTAAAACATCCCCATTAAAACATCCCCATTAAAACATCCCCATTAAAACATCCCCATTAAAACATCCCCATTAAAACATCCCCATTAAAACATCCCCATTAAAACTTCCCCATTAAAACATCCCCATTAAAACTTCCCCTTTAAAACTTCCCCTTTAAAACTTCCCCTTTAAAACTTCCCTTTAAAACTTCCCCTTTAAAACCTGTGTTCAATGAGAAGGTAGTAAGTGTGGGGCAAACAAATAAAGACTCAGCCTCGTATCACCTCCTTAGATTGAGTGATACAAAGAACATAAAGGGGGCTAAACTTTCTATTGGAAATCGAGGGCAGCTATGGAAACCGTTCTTAGTTATATAAATCACTTGTCAATTCGTATCCTATTACAATTCAATTCCAACTAAATGACGATTATCAATATATCGTAGTAGCCTAATGATGAGTATAGGGAAAGTTTGAAGTAGAGCAGTGCCCTCCAACCCTGTTCCTGGAGAGAGACCCTCCTGTAGGTTATAGCTCCAACCCTGTTCTTAGAGAGAGACCCTCCTGTAGGTTTTAACTCCAACCCTGTTCCTGGAGAGAGACCCTCCTGTAGGTTATAGCTCCAACCCTGTTCCTGGAGAGATTTAGGCACGAGGATATATATATTAAATTGACTTTATTAGTGTTATATATTATTATCGGTGGGATGGTACAGTAAATTTATATTTTGCCATGGGTCACCGTGTCTCTGTGGACGAGATCTATCTGTCGTGGTGTTACTGTCTGTGTGGCTTAGTGGCTAAGGGTCTGGCTTGCCTTGCTATGTGAAGTTGAACTCTTGGGAGGGCCTTTTAAAAATCGCTCCTTTGTGCAGATTTTTTTTTTTTTTTTTAATCAGCTGCTTCGTCCTCTCTTAACCCCAGCAGCAGAGCATAAAGCATCCACCGGTTAAATCTAATCTTTGTATTGGAAATTGCATGCATTTCCGTTGGTCACAAAGAGTAGAGTATTTCCTAGTCTAGGATATTTCGAAGGAGTCAAACACTTTGGATCCCGTCAAAAAAAGACACTAAAAACCGGGTGAAAACCAGCTTCATCTTGCTACAGATCAAAGAGGAAAGCTGATTTTGCCAAACAACAACACTTGACAGTTGAGTGACCGCTAATGTTTGCTAGCTGATGCTACTAGCCACGGCATTGGCACGGCACTTCTCAAATGGGTTAACGTGCCTTTTGTCTGGGTTCAACTCTCCGTAATGCTTCTGTCTCTTCATTAGAGGAACAACGGAGTACTGCTGCCAATATACTAAGACTTATACATGGTAAGAAAAATCATCATATATATTTTTAAAGACTTGATATTATACTTTTGGGGGGGGGGGGGTTAACCCTTTGAGTGCTGTGCTCTCTTGAGCCTTTATATAAAGACTGCTTTAATGTTAAAGTAATCTGTGTAAAATGGTTGATGTGCCGATGTGTGTTGCAGACCCCCTGACCAGCCATATGGAGATGGTCACAGAGGTGGTGGTCCCCACTGTGTGTACCCTGTGTATCCTCCTATCTGCGGTCTTCCTCATGTTCCTGCTGCGGAGACACAACTAGATATACTACTATTACACTACTAGATATACTACTACACTACTACTACACTACTACTACACTACTAGATATACTACTACACAACTACTACACAACTAGATATACTACTACTACACAACTAGATATACTACTACTACACAACTAGATATACTACTACTACACTACTAGATATACTACTACACTACTAGATATACTACTACTACACAACTAGATATACTACTACACTACTAGATATACTACTACTACACGATATACTACTACTACACAACTAGATATACTACTACTACACAACTAGATATACTACTACTACACAACTAGATATACTACTACTACACTACTAGATATACTACTACTACACTACTAGATATACTACTACTACACAACTAGATATACTACTACTACACGATATACTACTACTACACAACTAGATATACTACTACTACACAACTAGATATACTACTACTACACAACTAGATATACTACTACTACACAACTAGATATACTACTACTACACAACTAGATATACTACTACTACACAACTAGATATACTACTACTACACAACTAGATATACTACTACTACACAACTAGATATACTACTACTACACAACTAGATATACTACTACTACACAACTAGATATACTACTACTACACAACTAGATATACTACTACTACACAACTAGATATACTACTACTACACAACTAGATATACTACTACTACACAACTAGATATACTACTACTACACAACTAGATATACTACTACTACACTACTAGATATACTACTACACTACTACTACACAACTAGATATACTACTACTACACAACTAGATATACTACTACTACACAACTAGATATACTACTACTACACAACTAGATATACTACTACTACACTACTAGATATACTACTACACTACTAGATATACTACTACACTACTAGATATACTACTACACTACTAGATATACTACTACACAACTAGATATACTACTATACTACTACTACACAACTAGATATACTACTACTACAACTAGATATACTACTACTACACAACTAGATATACTACTACTACACAACTAGATATACTACTACTACACAACTAGATATACTACTACTACACAACTAGATATACTACTACTACACAACTAGATATACTACTACTACACAACTAGATATACTACTACTACACAACTAGATATACTACTACTACTCAACTAGATATACTACTACTACTCAACTAGATATACTACTACTACTCAACTAGATATACTACTACTACTCAACTAGATATACTACTACTACTCAACTAGATATACTACTACTACTACACTACTAGATATACTACTACTACTCAACTAGATATACTACTACTACTCAACTAGATATACTACTACTACTACACTACTAGATATACTACTACTACTACTCAACTAGATATACTACTACTACTACTCAACTAGATATACTACTACTACTACTCAACTAGATATACTACTACTACTACTACTACTACTACTACTACACAACTAGATATACTACTACACAACTAGATATACTACTACTACACAACTAGATATACTACTACTACTACACAACTAGATATACTACTACTACACAACTAGATATACTACTACTACTACACAACTAGATATACTACTACTACTACACAACTAGATATACTACTACTACTACACAACTAGATATACTACTACTACTACACAACTAGATATACTACTACTACTACACAACTAGATATGATACTACTACTACTACACAACTAGATATACTACTACTACACAACTAGATATACTACTACTACTACACAACTAGATATACTACTACTACTACACAACTAGATATACTACTACTACTACACAACTAGATATACTACTACTACTACACAACTAGATATACTACTACTACACAACTAGATATACTACTACTAATACACAACTAGATATACTACTACTAATACACAACTAGATATACTACTACACAACTAGATATACTACTACTACTACTACACAACTAGATATACTACTAATACACTACTAGATATACTACTACTACACTACTAGATATACTACTACTACACAACTAGATATACTACTACTAATACACAACTAGATATACTACTACTAATACACAACTAGATATACTACTACTAATACACTACTAGATATACTACTACTAATACACTACTAGATATACTACTACTACACAACTAGATATACTACTACTACACAACTAGATATACTACTACTACACAACTAGATATACTACTACTAATACACGACTAGATATACTACTACTAATACACAACTAGATATACTACTACTAATACACAACTAGATATACTACTACTAATACACAACTAGATATACTACTACTACTACACAACTAGATATACTACTACTAATACACTACTAGATATACTACTACTACACAACTAGATATACTACTACTACACAACTAGATATACTACTACTACACAACTAGATATACTACTACTAATACACAACTAGATATACTACTACTAATACACAACTAGATATACTACTACTAATACACAACTAGATATACTACTACTAATACACAACTAGATATACTACTACTAATACACAACTAGATATACTACTACTAATACACAACTAGATATACTACTACTACACAACTAGATATACTACTACTAATACACTACTAGATATACTACTACTAATACACTACTAGATATACTACTACTACTACACTACTAGATATACTACTACTACACAACTAGATATACTACTACTACACAACTAGATATACTACTACTACACAACTAGATATACTACTACTACACAACTAGATATACTACTACTACACAACTAGATATACTACTACTAATACACAACTAGATATACTACTACTAATACACAACTAGATATACTACTACTAATACACAACTAGATATACTACTACTACTACACAACTAGATATACTACTACTAATACACAACTAGATATACTACTACTACTACACAACTAGATATACTACTACTACTACACAACTAGATATACTACTACTAATACACAACTAGATATACTACTACACAACTAGATATGATACTACTACTACACAACTAGATATACTACTACACCACTAGATATACTACTACACCACTAGATATACTACTACACAACTAGATATACTACTATTCACAACTAGTATTACTATTATTACTACTACTACACACAACTAGATATACTACTACACTACTACTCACAACTAGTATTACTATTATAGCAATTCCAACTTCTCAACCAGGTTAATGGAAAAAAATGAAAGTTTGATGTGAAGTTAAGTCGTTTGCTTTATCCATAATATTTAGCTTATTGTACATTACATTTAAGTCATTTAGCAGACGCTCTTATCCAGAGCGACTTACACAGACCATTCCAGCAACTGATTCAGTTGAGACTTCCAAGGTAATGCGCGTTGACACGTTCACACACAGCGAGGACAAGAGAGTAGCGACATGGATGATGGGATATTTTCATTTAGAAACACTTCAAATTGTGTTGTTTAAAAAAAATTAAAAAAAATAAACATATTTTCCTATGGTCTGTAGTGATGTTTGACTTACTGGATCTAAGCAGCAAAGTTGACCAGGCTGCAACACACCATGGTGGTGAAATAGGCAGCGTCCTCGCTGGCGCTGTTCACAGTCATCTCATCTGAAACACATTTAACCTTGAGTGGCAAAAAGGGAACACTTCACAGGGAAATCCATCTATTGGAAGGGGAGCTTCACCACAACAACAACAACAACAACATCATCTGAAAATACAAGAGCCTTCAGAATGTAATCATACCCCTGGACTTATTCCATATTTTGTTGTGTTACAGCCTGAATTCAAAATGTATTAAAATTGATTTCTCATCCATTTACACACAATACCCCATAATGAAAGTGAAAACATGTTGTTTTTTTTTGACATTTTTGCAAATTTATTGAAAATAAAATATGGAAATATCTCATTTACATAAGGTATTCCCACCCCTGAGTCAATACATATTAGGATCACATTTGGCGCCGATTACAGCTGTGAGTCTTTCTGGGTAAGTCTCTAAGAGTGATGATAGCTGTGAGTCTTTCTGGGTGAGTCTCTAAGAGTGATGACAGCTGTGAGTCTTTCTGGATAAGTCTCCAAGAGTGATTACAGCTGTGAGTCTTTCTGGGTGAGTCTCTAAGAGTGATTACAGCTGTGAGTCTTTCTGGGTAAGTCTCTAAGAGTGATTACAGCTGTGAGTCTTTCTGGGTAAGTCTCTAAGAGTGATTACAGCTGTGAGTCTTTCTGGGTAAGTCTCGAAGAGTGATTACAGCTGTGAGTCTTTCTGGGTGAGTCTCTAAGAGTGATTACAGCTGTGAGTCTTTCTGGGTCAGTCTTTCTGGGTGAGTCTCTAAGAGTGATTACAGCTGTGAGTCTTTCTGGGTAAGTCTCTAAGAGTGATTACAGCTGTGAGTCTTTCTGGGTCAGTCTTTCTGGGTCAGTCTCTAAGAGCTTTGCACACCTGGATTGTACAATATTTGCCCATTATTATTTTTTTAATTCTTCAAGCTCTGTCAAGTTGGTTGTCGATCATTGCTTGCTAGACAGACATGTTCAAGTTTTGCCATCGATTTAAAAGCCGATTTATATATAATAATAATAATAATATATGCCATTTAGCAGATGCTTTTATCCAAAGCGACTTACAGTCATGTGTGCATACATTCTACGTATGGGTGGTCCCGGGGATCGAACCCACTACCCTGGCGTTACAAGCGCCATGCTCTACCAACTGAGCTACAGGA
>NC_060178.1:3655975-3677490 GCF_021184085.1 Oncorhynchus gorbuscha | reverse complement strand
GTCCTCTCCTGTACAGTCATTGGTCCGGGCCTAGTCCTCTCCTGTACAGTCATTGGTCCGGGGCCTAGTCCTCTCCTGTACAGTCATTGGTCAGGGGCCTAGTCCCCTCCTGTACAGTCATTGGTCGGGGGCCTAATCCCTCCTGTACAGTCATTGGTCAGGGGGCCTGTCCTGCCTGTACAGTCATTGGTCAGGGGCCTGGTCCTCTCCTGTACAGTCATTGGTCAGGGGGCCTAGTCCCTCCTGTACAGTCATTGGTCAGGGGCCTAGTCCCTCCTGTACAGTCATTGGTCCGGGGCCTAATCCTCTCCTGTACAGTCATTGGTCAACCCTGTGGTGCCTGTACAGTCATTGGTCAGGGGCCTAGTCCCCTCCTGTACAGTCATTGGTCAGGGGCCTAGTCCCCTCCCTGTACAGTCATTGGTCAGGGGCCTAGTCCTCTCCCTGTACAGTCATTGGTCAGGGCCTAGTCCTCTCCTGTACAGTCATTGGTCAGGGGCCTAGTCCCCTCCTGTACAGTCATTGGTCCGGGGCCTAGTCCCCTCCTGTACAGTCATTGGTCCGGGGCCTAATCCTCTCCTGTACAGTCATTGGTCAACCCTGTGGTGCCTGTACAGTCATTGGTCAGGGGCCTAGTCCCCTCCTGTACAGTCATTGGCCAGGGGCCTAGTCCCCTCATGTACAGTCATTGGTCCGGGGCCTAGTCCCCTACTGTACAGTCATTGGTCCGGGGCCTAGTCCCCTCCTGTACAGTCATTGGTCCGGACCTAGTCCCCTCCTGTACAGTCATTGGTCAGGGGCCTAGTCCCCTCCTGTACAGTCATTGGTCCTGTAGGGCCTAGTCCCCTCCTGTACAGTCATTGGTCAGGGGCCTAGTCCCCTCCTGTACAGTCATTGGTCAGGGGCCCCTAGTCCCCTCCTGTACAGTCATTGGTCAGGGGCCTAGTCCCTCTCCTGTACAGTCATTGGTCAGGGGCCCTAGTCCCCTCCTGTACAGTCATTGGTCAGGGCCTAGTCCTCCTGTACAGTCATTGGTCAGGGGCCTAGTCCCCTCCTGTACAGTCATTGGTCAGGGGCCTAGTCCTCTCCTGTACAGTCATTGGTCAGGGGCCTAGTCCCCTCCTGTACAGTCATTGGTCAGGGGCCTAGTCCCCTCCTGTACAGTCATTGGTCAGGGGCCTAGTCCCCTCCTGTACAGTCATTGGTCAGGGGCCTAGTCCCCTCCTGTACAGTCATTGGTCAGGGGCCTAGTCCTCTCCTGTACAGTCATTGGTCAGGGGCCTAGTCCTCTCCTGTACAGTCATTGGTCAGGGGCCTAGTCCCCTCCTGTACAGTCATTGGTCAGGGGCCTAGTCCCCCTGTACAGTCATTGGTCAGGGGCCCCTCAGTCCTCTCCTGTACAGTCATTGGTCAGGGGCCTAGTCCCCTCCTGTACAGTCATTGGTCAGGGGCCTAGTCCCCTCCTGTACAGTCATTGGTCAGGGGCCTAGTCCCCTCCTGTACAGTCATTGGTCAGGGGCCTAGTCCTCTCCTGTACAGTCATTGGTCAGGGACCTAGTCCCCTCCTGTACAGTCATTGGTCAGGGACCTAGTCCCCTCCTGTACAGTCATTGGTCAGGGACCTAGTCCCCTCCTCCCTGTTCACCAACGACTGTGTGGCCGGGCACGACTCAACACCATCATTAAGGATTGGAACAACAAGACGATGAGACAGCCTATAGGGAGGAGTCAGAGACCTGGCAGTGTGGTGCCAGGTCAACAACCTCAACCTCTCCATCAACGTCAGCAAGACAAAGGAGCTGATCGTGGACTAAAGAAACGCCCCCATTCATATCGACGGGGCTGTTGTGGAGCGGGTGAGAGCTTTGATGATCAGATTCAGATCAGTCTCTGATGTCTTGTATTGATCCGAGGACACACCACTATACTTACCCATGGTTTAATGTCACCATACTGCAAAGCTTTGATGACCATTTTCAGACAGTCTCCGACATCTTGATAGGAAGTCACACCTGTGATGGAAAAGTAGTGATGAAATAAATAAAAAAAACAGCTCAAATGTTCCACATCCAAGTTGATAAGGAAGTTGAATTTATTACCATTTTCAAAATGTAAATAAGTAACTGAACAGCGTTTTATTGTTCATAGAACATGTGGAAAAAGTGAAACATTTTCCAAAGTGAAAAGGCTGTTCTCTACTATAACTAAAATGTACTAAAAACTCCACTCACTGTTCCTCATGCGAACCCAGAGCTGTTCTATGAAGTCCAGATCTCCTCTCTCCATCAGAGAGTTGAATATCTCTGTCTCTGATGTTCCCATCTCTGTCTTCACCTTCACTGCCTGGGGGGGGGACCACGACCAATCAGATAAAGCATTATGATGACATGTAATTTCAATTGTTCAACTTGTTCAGTTTTAAATGATACAATAGTCACACCCCTTTGATGGGTAAATGGAGAGATGGGGTAGATGGATGGAGAGATGGATGGAGAGATGGGGTAGATGGATGGAGAGATGGATGGAGAGATGGGGTAGATGGAGAGATGGATGGAGAGATGGGGTAGATGGAGAGATGGGGTAGATGGAGAGATGAATGGATGGAGAGATGGGGTAGGTGGGGAGATGGGGTAGATGGAGAGATGGGGTAGATGGAGAGATGGGGTAGATGGAGAGATGGGGTAGATGGAGAGATGGGGTAGATGGAGAGATGATTGGATGGAGAGATGGGGTAGATGGAGAGATGGGGTAGATGGAGAGATGATTGGATGGAGAGATGGGGTAGGTGGGGAGATGGGGTAGATGGAGAGATGGGGTAGATGGAGAGATGGGGTAGATGGAGAGATGGGGTAGATGGGGTAGATGGAGAAATGGGGTAGATGGAGAGATGGGGTAGATGGAGAGATGGGGTAGGTGGAGAGATGGGGTAGGTGGAGAGATGGGGTAGGTGGAGAGATGGGGTAGGTGGAGAGATGGGGTAGATTGAGAGATGGGGTAGGTGGAGAGATGGAGAGATGGATGGAGAGATGGGGTAGGTGGAGAGATGGGGTAGATGGAGAGATGGGGTAGATGGAGAGATGGGGTAGATGGAGAGATGGGGTAGATGGAGAGATGGAGTAGATGGCGAGATGGAGTAGATGGCGAGATGGGGTAGATGGAGAGATGGGGTAGATGGAGAGATGGGGTAGATGGAGAGATGGATGGAGAGATGGGGTAGATGGAGAGATGGATGGAGAGATGGGGTAGATGGAGAGATGGATGGAGAGATGGGGTAGATGGAGAGATGGGGTAGATGGAGAGATGGGGTAGGTGGAGAGATGGATGGAGAGATGGGGTAGGTGGAGAGATGGGGTAGATGGAGAGATGGGGTAGATGGAGAGATGGGGTAGATGGAGAGATGGGGTAGATGGAGTAGATGGAGAGATGGGGTAGGTGGAGAGATGGAGTAGATGGAGAGATGGGGTAGATGGCGAGATGGGGTAGATGGAGAGATGGGGTAGATGGATAGATGGGGTAGATGGAGAGATGGGGTAGATGGAGAGATGGATGGAGAGATGGGGTGGATGGAGAGATGGATGGAGAGATGGGGTAGATGGAGAGATGGATGGAGAGATGGGGTAGATGGAGAGATGGGTTAGATGGAGAGATGGGTTAGATGGAGAGATGGGGTAGGTGGAGAGATGGGGTAGGTGGAGAGATGGATGGAGAGATGGGGTGGATGGAGAGATGGATGGAGAGATGGGGTAGATGGAGAGATGGGGTAGATGGAGAGATGGGTTAGATGGAGAGATGGGTTAGATGGAGAGATGGGGTAGGTGGAGAGATGGGGTAGGTGGAGAGATGGGGTAGGTGGAGAGATGGGGTAGGTGGAGAGATGGGGTAGGTGGAGAGATGGGGTAGGTGGAGAGATGGGGTAGGTGGAGAGATGGGGTAGATGGAGAGATGGGGTAGGTGGAGAGATGGGGTAGGTGGAGAGATGGGGTAGGTGGAGAGATGGGGTAGGTGGAGGGTAGGTGGAGAGATGGGGTAGGTGGAGAGATGGGGTAGGTGGAGAGATGGGGTAGATGGAGAGATGGGGTAGATGGAGAGATGGGGTAGATGGAGAGATGGGGTAGGTGGAGAGATGGATGGAGAGATGGGGTAGGTGGAGAGATGGGGTAGATGGAGAGATGGGGTAGGTGGAGAGATGGATGGAGAGATGGGGTAGGTGGAGAGATGGGGTAGATGGAGAGATGGGGTAGATGGAGAGATGGGGTAGGTGGAGAGATGGATGGAGAGATGGGGTAGATGGAGAGATGGGGTAGGTGGAGAGATGGATGGAGAGATGGGGTAGATGGAGAGATGGGGTAGATGGAGAGATGGGGTAGGTGGAGAGATGGGGTAGGTGGAGAGATGGGGTAGGTGGAGAGATGGGGTAGGTGGAGAGATGGGGTAGGTGGAGAGATGGGGTAGATGGAGAGATGGGGTAGATGGAGAGATGGAGAGATGGGGTAGGTGGAGAGATGGATGGAGAGATGGGGTAGGTGGAGAGATGGGGTAGGTGGAGAGATGGGGTAGGTGGAGAGATGGGGTAGGTGGAGAGATGGGGTAGGTGGAGAGATGGGGTAGATGGAGGAGATGGGGTAGGTGGAGAGATGGGGTAGGTGGAGATGGGGTAGGTGGAGAGATGGGGTAGGTGGAGGGTAGGTGGAGAGATGGGGTAGGTGGAGAGATGGGGTAGGTGGAGAGATGGGGTAGATGGAGAGATGGGGTAGATGGAGAGATGGGGTAGATGGAGAGATGGATGGAGAGATGGGGTAGGTGGAGAGATGGGGTAGATGGAGAGATGGGGTAGGTGGAGAGATGGATGGAGAGATGGGGTAGGTGGAGAGATGGGGTAGATGGAGAGATGGGGTAGATGGAGAGATGGGGTAGGTGGAGAGATGGATGGAGAGATGGGGTAGATGGAGAGATGGGGTAGGTGGAGAGATGGATGGAGAGATGGAGAGATGGGGTAGGTGGAGAGATGGGGTAGGTGGAGAGATGGGGTAGGTGGAGAGATGGGGTAGGTGGAGAGATGGGGTAGGTGGAGAGATGGGGTAGGTGGAGAGATGGGGTAGGTGGAGAGATGGATGGAGAGATGGGGTAGGTGGAGAGATGGGGTAGGTGGAGAGATGGGGTAGGTGGAGAGATGGGGTAGATGGAGAGATGGGGTAGATGGAGAGATGGGGTAGATGGAGAGATGGGGTAGATGGAGAGATGAATGGATGGAGAGATGGGGTAGATGGAGAGATGGGGTAGGTGGAGAGATGGATGGAGAGATGGGGTAGGTGGAGAGATGGGGTAGATGGAGAGATGGGGTAGGTGGAGAAATGGATGGAGAGATGGGGTAGATGGAGAGATGGGGTAGGTGGAGAGATGGGGTAGGTGGAGAGATGGGGTAGGTGGAGAGATGGGGTAGGTGGAGAGATGGGGTAGGTGGAGAGATGGGGTAGGTGGAGAGATGGGGTAGGTGGAGAGATGGGGTAGGTGGAGAGATGGGGTAGATGGAGAGATGGGGTAGATGGAGAGATGGGGTAGGTGGAGAGATGGGGTAGGTGGAGAGATGGGGTAGGTGGAGAGATGGGGTAGATGGAGAGATGGGGTAGGTGGAGAGATGGGGTAGATGGAGAGATGGGGTAGATGGAGAGATGGGGTAGATGGAGAGATGGGGTAGGTGGAGAGATGGATGGAGAGATGGGGTAGGTGGAGAGATGGGGTAGATGGAGAGATGGGGTAGGTGGAGAGATGGATGGAGAGATGGGGTAGGTGGAGAGATGGGGTAGATGGAGAGATGGGGTAGATGGAGAGATGGGGTAGGTGGAGAGATGGATGGAGAGATGGGGTAGATGGAGAGATGGGGTAGGTGGAGAGATGGATGGAGAGATGGGGTAGATGGAGAGATGGGGTAGATGGAGAGATGGGGTAGGTGGAGAGATGGGGTAGGTGGAGAGATGGGGTAGGTGGAGAGATGGGGTAGGTGGAGAGATGGGGTAGGTGGAGAGATGGGGTAGATGGAGAGATGGGGTAGATGGAGAGATGGAGAGATGGGGTAGGTGGAGAGATGGATGGAGAGATGGGGTAGGTGGAGAGATGGGGTAGGTGGAGAGATGGGGTAGGTGGAGAGATGGGGTAGGTGGAGAGATGGGGTAGGTGGAGAGATGGGGTAGATGGAGAGATGGGGTAGGTGGAGAGATGGGGTAGGTGGAGAGATGGGGTAGGTGGAGAGATGGATGGAGAGATGGGGTAGGTGGAGAGATGGGGTAGGTGGAGAGATGGGGTAGGTGGAGAGATGGGGTAGATGGAGAGATGGGGTAGATGGAGAGATGGGGTAGATGGAGAGATGGATGGAGAGATGGGGTAGGTGGAGAGATGGGGTAGATGGAGAGATGGGGTAGGTGGAGAGATGGATGGAGAGATGGGGTAGGTGGAGAGATGGGGTAGATGGAGAGATGGGGTAGATGGAGAGATGGGGTAGGTGGAGAGATGGATGGAGAGATGGGGTAGATGGAGAGATGGGGTAGGTGGAGAGATGGATGGAGAGATGGAGAGATGGGGTAGGTGGAGAGATGGGGTAGGTGGAGAGATGGGGTAGGTGGAGAGATGGGGTAGGTGGAGAGATGGGGTAGGTGGAGAGATGGGGTAGGTGGAGAGATGGGGTAGGTGGAGAGATGGATGGAGAGATGGGGTAGGTGGAGAGATGGGGTAGGTGGAGAGATGGGGTAGGTGGAGAGATGGGGTAGATGGAGAGATGGGGTAGATGGAGAGATGGGGTAGATGGAGAGATGGGGTAGATGGAGAGATGAATGGATGGAGAGATGGGGTAGATGGAGAGATGGGGTAGGTGGAGAGATGGATGGAGAGATGGGGTAGGTGGAGAGATGGGGTAGATGGAGAGATGGGGTAGGTGGAGAAATGGATGGAGAGATGGGGTAGATGGAGAGATGGGGTAGGTGGAGAGATGGGGTAGGTGGAGAGATGGGGTAGGTGGAGAGATGGGGTAGGTGGAGAGATGGGGTAGGTGGAGAGATGGGGTAGGTGGAGAGATGGGGTAGGTGGAGAGATGGGGTAGATGGAGAGATGGGGTAGATGGAGAGATGGGGTAGGTGGAGAGATGGGGTAGGTGGAGAGATGGGGTAGGTGGAGAGATGGGGTAGATGGAGAGATGGGGTAGATGGAGAGATGGGGTAGATGGAGAGATGGGGTAGATGGAGAGATGGGGTAGATGGAGAGATGGGGTAGATGGAGAGATGGGGTAGATGAATGGATGGAGAGATGAATGGATGGAGAGATGAATGGATGGAGAGATGAATGGATGGAGAGATGAATGGATGAATAGATGGGGTAGGTGGAGAGATGAATGGATGGAGAGATGGGGTAGATGAGAGATGAATGGATGGAGAGATGAATGGATGGAGAGATGAATGGATGGAGAGATGAATGGATGAATAGATGGGGTAGGTGGAGAGATGAATGGGTGGAGAGATGGGGTAGATGGAGAGATTAATGGGTGGAGAGATGGGGTAGATGGAGAGATTAATGGGTGGAGAGATGGGGTAGATGGAGAGATTAATGGGTGGAGAGATGGGGTAGATGGAGAGATTAATGGGTGGAGAGATGGGGTAGATGGAGATTAATGGGTGGAGAGATGGGGTAGATGGAGAGATTAATGGGTGGAGAGATGGGGTAGATGGAGAGATTAATGGGTGGAGAGATGGGGTAGATGGAGAGATTAATGGGTGGAGAGATGGGGTAGATGGAGAGATTAATGGGTGGAGAGATGGGGTAGATGGAGAGATTAATGGGTGGAGAGATGGGGTAGATGGAGAGATTAATGGGTGGAGAGATGGGGTAGATGGAGAGATGGGGTAGGTGGAGAGATGGATGGAGAGATGGGGTAGGTGGAGAGATGGGGTAGATGGAGAGATGGGGTAGGTGGAGAGATGGATGGAGAGATGGGGTAGATGGAGAGATGGGGTAGGTGGAGAGATGGATGGAGAGATGGAGAGATGGGGTAGGTGGAGAGATGGGGTAGGTGGAGAGATGGGGTAGGTGGAGAGATGGGG
Source organism: Oncorhynchus gorbuscha (assembly GCF_021184085.1). Classification (NCBI taxonomy): domain Eukaryota; kingdom Metazoa; phylum Chordata; class Actinopteri; order Salmoniformes; family Salmonidae; genus Oncorhynchus; species Oncorhynchus gorbuscha. The sequence goes on along the minus strand of NC_060178.1, from coordinate 3,669,406 downwards.
TAGGTGGAGAGATGGGGTAGGTGGAGAGATGGGGTAGGTGGAGAGATGGGGTAGGTGGAGAGATGGATGGAGAGATGGGGTAGGTGGAGAGATGGGGTAGGTGGAGAGATGGGGTAGGTGGAGAGATGGGGTAGATGGAGAGATGGGGTAGATGGAGAGATGGGGTAGATGGAGAGATGGGGTAGATGGAGAGATGAATGGATGGAGAGATGGGGTAGATGGAGAGATGGGGTAGGTGGAGAGATGGATGGAGAGATGGGGTAGGTGGAGAGATGGGGTAGATGGAGAGATGGGGTAGGTGGAGAAATGGATGGAGAGATGGGGTAGATGGAGAGATGGGGTAGGTGGAGAGATGGGGTAGGTGGAGAGATGGGGTAGGTGGAGAGATGGGGTAGGTGGAGAGATGGGGTAGGTGGAGAGATGGGGTAGGTGGAGAGATGGGGTAGATGGAGAGATGGGGTAGATGGAGAGATGGGGTAGATGGAGAGATGGGGTAGGTGGAGAGATGGGGTAGGTGGAGAGATGGGGTAGGTGGAGAGATGGGGTAGATGGAGAGATGGGGTAGATGGAGAGATGGGGTAGATGGAGAGATGGGGTAGATGGAGAGATGGGGTAGATGGAGAGATGGGGTAGATGGAGAGATGGGGTAGATGAATGGATGGAGAGATGAATGGATGGAGAGATGAATGGATGGAGAGATGAATGGATGGAGAGATGAATGGATGAATAGATGGGGTAGGTGGAGAGATGAATGGATGGAGAGATGGGGTAGATGAGAGATGAATGGATGGAGAGATGAATGGATGGAGAGATGAATGGATGGAGAGATGAATGGATGAATAGATGGGGTAGGTGGAGAGATGAATGGGTGGAGAGATGGGGTAGATGGAGAGATTAATGGGTGGAGAGATGGGGTAGATGGAGAGATTAATGGGTGGAGAGATGGGGTAGATGGAGAGATTAATGGGTGGAGAGATGGGGTAGATGGAGAGATTAATGGGTGGAGAGATGGGGTAGATGGAGAGATTAATGGGTGGAGAGATGGGGTAGATGGAGAGATTAATGGGTGGAGAGATGGGGTAGATGGAGAGATTAATGGGTGGAGAGATGGGGTAGATGGAGAGATTAATGGGTGGAGAGATGGGGTAGATGGAGAGATTAATGGGTGGAGAGATGGGGTAGATGGAGAGATTAATGGGTGGAGAGATGGGGTAGATGGAGAGATTAATGGGTGGAGAGATGGGGTAGATGGAGAGATTAATGGGTGGAGAGATGGGGTAGATGGAGAGATGGGGAGTGATATCAGTCATACCTCTTTGGTAGACTGATCCTGCAGAGTCTTTACAGTGTTCTGCAGTTCTGAAAAGGAGAAGAAGAAGTGAGCGAAAGACAATAAAGATTATAATATATATATATATATTTAAACATGTTTATTTCAGAGTGGTTACAAAGCAACTCATTTCATATAGTTGTGAAAATATAGATGCTTAAATGACAAAATGTCTGAAATGTCACCATCCTACCATCCAGGTACTCCCTTGTCAACTGCACAGCAGACATGGTCTCCACAGGTTCCATCCACTCAGTCTCTCCGGTCCTCAGACCATCAGCCAGCATCTGACAACCACAACCAGCAACAGGCTTTAAAACATTACATTAGGTCTATAGTGTGATAGCCTAGTTAAACCAGGCTGAACGGTGTTGCTCACCAGGGTTGGGGTCAATTCCATTTGAAATTCAGAAAGTAATTCCTAATTGAATTTCCTCATTGAAGGAGCATTTGAATTTGATTGTCAAGTTTACTTCCTGAATTGGCTGGAATTTAAATGGGAATTGACCCCAACCCACATCATTGTAATGTAGGTTTAAAACAGGCTAATAGTGGGATGCCTAAAAAAAAAGGCATTTCAAAGTATTATTTTTTGGCACAAACCTGTAGAAACTCCAGCTCCCTGTACAACGGATACATGGGACTTCTCATGTCGCCACTGGACACCTTGATATTCTGCAGGGGGGAGAGGAGTTACCAAACAGTCCCTCCATCCTGGGTACTAGTCTAGATCTGAGAGAAACAGTCCCTCCATCCTGGGTACTAGTCTAGATCTGAGAGAAACAGTCCCTCCATCCTGGGTACTAGTCTAGATCTGAGAGAAACAGTCCCTCCATCCTGGGTACTAGTCTAGATCTGAGAGAAACAGTCCCTCCATACTGGGTACTAGTCTAGATCTGAGAGAAACAGTCCCTCCATCCTGGGTACTAGTCTAGATCTGAGAGAAACAGTCCCTCCATCCTGGGTACTAGTCTAGATCTGAGAGAAACAGTCCCTACATCCTGGGTAGTAGTCTAGATCTGAGAGAAACAGTCCCTACATCCTGGGTACTAGTCTAGAAAACAGTCCCTCCATCCTGGGTACTAGTCTAGATCTGAGAAAAACAGTCCCTCCATCCTGGGTCATAGTCTAGATCTGAGAGAAACAGTCCCTCCATCCTGGGTACTAGTCTAGATCTGAGAGAAACAGTCCCTCCATCCTGGGTACTAGTCTAGATCTGAGAGAAACAGTCCCTCCATCCTGGGTACTAGTCTAGATCCGAGAGAAACAGTCCCTCCATCCTGGGTACTAGTCTAGATCTGAGAAAAACAGTCCCTCCATCCTGGGTACTAGTCTAGATTATTAAAGCATAGAACCGGTTAAAAACATTCTGGGCAATTTTTTCCAATCGCACAAAAACACAAAGTCCTCAGAGTTAAAAAAATAAAAAAATATAAAAAATGGAAGGAAGGAAGATGGAGTGAAGAACGTTGCTCCAAATGAGTAAAAGTCTCTAAAACTTAATCTATAGTACCACTTTACGTCATCACTGATCTGCTGACCACCGAGCAATAACATCAGGAGCTGGATAACAACACAAAACTACTTTTAAAGCCTGGAGAAGTTTATTGACATGGAAGACGATACAAACTACTGTAGCCCCTCCCCCCTCCGAACAATAGGGTATTGTAGCCCCTCCCCCCTCCGAACAGTAGGCTACTGTAGCCCCTCCCCCATCCGAACAGTAGGCTACTGTAGCCCCTCCCCCCTCCGAACAGTAGGCTACTGTAGCCCTCCCCCCTCCGAACAGTAGGCTACTGTAGCCCCTCCCCCCCGAACTGTAGGCTACTGTAGCCCCTCCCCTCCGAACCATCGGCTACTGGCCACAGTGTGTCCATTAATAGTCAGCCGTAAACATGGAGAACCAGGAGGAAATGAAGAAAACAGCTGGACTCCAGACATACCCTACCGTTCAACAGTTTGGGGTCACTTAGAAAATGTCCTTGTTCTTGAATGAAAAGTACTTTTTTTGTCCATTAAAATAACATCAAATTGATTAGAAATACAGGGTAGACATTGTTAATTGTTAATGACTATTGTAGCTGGAAACGGCTGACTTTTAATGGACACACTGTGGCCAGTAGCTGATGGTTGGGAGGGGGGAGGGGCTACAGTAGCCGACGGTGCGGGAGGGGGAGGGGCTACAGTAGCCGACGGTTCGGAGGGGAGGGGCTACAGTAGCCAACGGTTCGGAGGGGGAGGGGCCACAGTAGCCAACGGTTCGGAGGGGAGGGGCTACAGTAGCCGACGGTTCGGAGGGGGAGGGCTACAGTAGCCGACGGTTCGGAGGGGGGAGGGGCTACAGTAGCCTACTGTTCGGAGGGGGGAGGGGCTACAGTAGCCAATGGTTCGGAGGGGGGAGGGTAGCCTACTGATGTTACAAGCGTGATTCAGATTTTTTCATTTGAGAAGACTGGATACATTTTTCCAATGCTAGTTAAGGATACTATAGTGATCACGTTTCAGATTGGATTTATTAACGACAAAAAAGGTATTTTTAAAATATTTTTTAAACATTTGAATTCTGGTGCCGCTCTGCACACACAATCTTAGCTAGCTACCTCTGGTCCAACGTTAAGCCAACTGTCTGAAGTTCAAAAACATTCCAAGTTCCTTCATAGAACTCATCTGTGGGACTAATTCAGATCCTTATTGTCAAAAGAAGCACTTCAAGTCCAAGCCTCCTCATCCACCCTCTCTCGTCTCAACTTCAACCGGTTCAGAACTTTATTTTGTCCGGTCAAAACAGTGGAAAATAAGAAATTAATATTGGTTCCAACCCCTGGTACTACGCAATATGCTGCCACCTTTACACCTATCCAACCCGTCAGATCTACACAAATGCCCAGGGTGTAGGGGCCAGGGGTTGATTTGGGTTGCAGCCCAAGTGTAACCTGACTACTCACCAGAGTGGCCATGGAGGAGAGAGGTGGAGTCTCCAGGATCGTCTCCACGTGGCTCCATCTGAAGTCCACTGTGACACTGCTCTGAGATTCGATAGTCGTTTTCTCCACCACAGTAGACCCAAACAGGTTGTACTGGGCTGTGCCTCTTGCAACCATCTGGGAGGGAGAAGAGGACAGGGAATCAAGGAAGTGATACAGACCACATAGACAGTCTGGGTTTTGAGTAGGTCTGTTTCACATAAATAATTAAATACATATATGAATGGAGGACAACATCAGAAAAGCAGTAAACGCAGCAGTATACCTAGCTCAACACTGAGTCTCAGCCAGTATACCTAGCTCAACACTGAGTCTCAGTCAGTATACCTAGCTCAACACTGAGTCTCAGTCAGTATACCTAGCTCAACACTGAGTCTCAGCCAGTCAGCAGTATACCTAGCTCAACACTGAGTCTCAGCCAGTATACCTAGCTCAACACTGAGTCTCAGTCAGTATACCTAGCTCAACACTGAGTCTCAGCAGTATACCTAGCTCAACACTGAGTCTCAGTCAGTATACCTAGCTCAACACTGAGTCTCAGTCAGTCTGCAGTATACCTAGCTCAACACTGAGTCTCAGCCAGTCAGCAGTATACCTAGCTCAACACTGAGTCTCAGTCAGTATACCTAGCTCAACACTGAGTCTCAGTCAGTCTGCAGTATACCTAGCTCAACACTGAGTCTCAGCCAGTCAGCAGTATACCTAGCTCAACACTGAGTCTCAGCCAGTCTGCAGTATACCTAGCTCAACACTGAGTCTCAGCCAGTATACCTAGCTCAACACTGAGTCTCAGCCAGTCAGCAGTATACCTAGCTCAACACTGAGTCTCAGCCAGTCAGCAGTATACCTAGCTCAACACTGAGTCTCAGCCAGTCTGCAGTATACCTAGCTCAACACTGAGTCTCAGCCAGTCAGCAGTATACCTAGCTCAACACTGAGTCTCAGCCAGTCTGCAGTATACCTAGCTCAACACTGAGTCTCAGTCAGTCAGCAGTATACCTAGCTCAACACTGAGTCTCAGCCAGTCTGCAGTATACCTAGCTCAACACTGAGTCTCAGTCAGTCAGCAGTATACCTAGCTCAACACTGAGTCTCAGCCAGTCAGCAGTATACCTAGCTCAACACTGAGTCTCAGCCAGTCTGCAGTATACCTAGCTCAACACTGAGTCTCAGCCAGTCAGCAGTATACCTAGCTCAACACTGAGTCTCAGCCAGTCAGCAGTATACCTAGCTCAACACTGAGTCTCAGCCAGTCAGCAGTATACCTAGCTCAACACTGAGTCTCAGCCAGTCAGCAGTATACCTAGCTCAACACTGAGTCTCAGCCAGTCAGCAGTATACCTAGCTCAACACTGAGTCTCAGCCAGTCAGCAGTATACCTAGCTCAACACTGAGTCTCGGCAGTATACCTAGCTCAACACTGAGTCTCAGCCAGTATACCAAGCTCAACACTGAGTCTCAGCCAGTGAGCAGTATACCTAGCTCAACACTGAGTCTCAGCCAGTCAGCAGTATACCTAGCTCAACACTGAGTCTCAGCCAGTCAGCAGTATACCTAGCTCAACACTGAGTCTCAGCAGTATACCGAGCTCAACACTGAGTCTCAGCCAGTATACCAAGCTCGACACTGAGTCTCAGCCAGTCTGCAGTATACCTAGCTCAACACTGAGTCTCAGTCAGTCAGCAGTATACCGAGCTCAACACTGAGTCTCAGCAGTATACCGAGCTCAACACTGAGTCTCAGCCAGTCAGCAGTATACCTAGCTCAACACTGAGTCTCAGCAGTATACCGAGCTCAACACTGAGTCTCAGCCAGTATACCTAGCTCAACACTGAGTCTCAGCCAGTCAGCAGTATACCTAGCTCAACACTGAGTCTCAGCCAGTCTGCAGTATACCTAGCTCAACACTGAGTCTCAGCCAGTCTGCAGTATACCTAGCTCAACACTGAGTCTCAGCCAGTCAGCAGTATACCTAGCTCAACACTGAGTCTCAGCCAGTCTGCAGTATACCTAGCTCAACACTGAGTCTCAGCCAGTCTGCAGTATACCTAGCTCAACACTGAGTCTCAGCCAGTCTGCAGTATACCTAGCTCAACACTGAGTCTCAGCCAGTCAGCAGTATACCTAGCTCAACACTGAGTCTCAGCCAGTCAGCAGTATACCTAGCTCAACACTGAGTCTCAGTCAGTCAGCAGTATACCTAGCTCAACACTGAGTCTCAGTCAGTCAGCAGTATACCTAGCTCAACACTGAGTCTCAGCCAGTCAGCAGTATACCTAGCTCAACACTGAGTCTCAGCCAGTCTGCAGTATACCTAGCTCAACACTGAGTCTCAGCCAGTCTGCAGTATACCTAGCTCAACACTGAGTCTCAGTCAGTCTGCAGTATACCTAGCTCAACACTGAGTCTCAGCCAGTCTGCAGTATACCTAGCTCAACACTGAGTCTCAGCCAGTCAGCAGTATACCTAGCTCAACACTGAGTCTCAGCCAGTCAGCAGTATACCTAGCTCAACACTGAGTCTCAGCCAGTCTGCAGTATACCTAGCTCAACACTGAGTCTCAGCCAGTCAGCAGTATACCTAGCTCAACACTGAGTCTCAGCCAGTCTGCAGTATACCTAGCTCAACACTGAGTCTCAGTCAGTCAGCAGTATACCTAGCTCAACACTGAGTCTCAGCCAGTCTGCAGTATACCTAGCTCAACACTGAGTCTCAGTCAGTCAGCAGTATACCTAGCTCAACACTGAGTCTCAGCCAGTCAGCAGTATACCTAGCTCAACACTGAGTCTCAGCCAGTCTGCAGTATACCTAGCTCAACACTGAGTCTCAGCCAGTCAGCAGTATACCTAGCTCAACACTGAGTCTCAGCCAGTCAGCAGTATACATAGCTCAACACTGAGTCTCAGCCAGTCAGCAGTATACCTAGCTCAACACTGAGTCTCAGCCAGTCAGCAGTATACCTAGCTCAACACTGAGTCTCGGCAGTATACCTAGCTCAACACTGAGTCTCAGCCAGTATACCAAGCTCAACACTGAGTCTCAGCCAGTGAGCAGTATACCTAGCTCAACACTGAGTCTCAGCCAGTCAGCAGTATACCTAGCTCAACACTGAGTCTCAGCCAGTCAGCAGTATACCTAGCTCAACACTGAGTCTCAGCAGTATACCGAGCTCAACACTGAGTCTCAGCCAGTATACCAAGCTCGACACTGAGTCTCAGCCAGTCTGCAGTATACCTAGCTCAACACTGAGTCTCAGTCAGTCAGCAGTATACCGAGCTCAACACTGAGTCTCAGCAGTATACCGAGCTCAACACTGAGTCTCAGCCAGTCAGCAGTATACCTAGCTCAACACTGAGTCTCAGCAGTATACCGAGCTCAACACTGAGTCTCAGCCAGTATACCTAGCTCAACACTGAGTCTCAGCCAGTCAGCAGTATACCTAGCTCAACACTGAGTCTCAGCCAGTCTGCAGTATACCTAGCTCAACACTGAGTCTCAGCCAGTCTGCAGTATACCTAGCTCAACACTGAGTCTCAGCCAGTCAGCAGTATACCTAGCTCAACACTGAGTCTCAGCCAGTCTGCAGTATACCTAGCTCAACACTGAGTCTCAGCCAGTCTGCAGTATACCTAGCTCAACACTGAGTCTCAGCCAGTCAGCAGTATACCTAGCTCAACACTGAGTCTCAGCCAGTCAGCAGTATACCTAGCTCAACACTGAGTCTCAGCCAGTCTGCAGTATACCTAGCTCAACACTGAGTCTCAGCCAGTCAGCAGTATACCTAGCTCAACACTGAGTCTCAGCCAGTCTGCAGTATACCTAGCTCAACACTGAGTCTCAGCCAGTCAGCAGTATACCTAGCTCAACACTGAGTCTCAGCCAGTCTGCAGTATACCTAGCTCAACACTGAGTCTCAGTCAGTCAGCAGTATACCTAGCTCAACACTGAGTCTCAGCCAGTCTGCAGTATACCTAGCTCAACACTGAGTCTCAGTCAGTCAGCAGTATACCTAGCTCAACACTGAGTCTCAGCCAGTCAGCAGTATACCTAGCTCAACACTGAGTCTCAGCCAGTCTGCAGTATACCTAGCTCAACACTGAGTCTCAGCCAGTCAGCAGTATACCTAGCTCAACACTGAGTCTCAGCCAGTCAGCAGTATACCTAGCTCAACACTGAGTCTCAGCCAGTCAGCAGTATACCTAGCTCAACACTGAGTCTCAGCCAGTCAGCAGTATACCTAGCTCAACACTGAGTCTCGGCAGTATACCTAGCTCAACACTGAGTCTCAGCCAGTATACCAAGCTCAACACTGAGTCTCAGCCAGTGAGCAGTATACCTAGCTCAACACTGAGTCTCAGCCAGTCAGCAGTATACCTAGCTCAACACTGAGTCTCAGCCAGTCAGCAGTATACCTAGCTCAACACTGAGTCTCAGCCAGTATACCAAGCTCGACACTGAGTCTCAGCCAGTCTGCAGTATACCTAGCTCAACACTGAGTCTCAGTCAGTCAGCAGTATACCGAGCTCAACACTGAGTCTCAGCAGTATACCGAGCTCAACACTGAGTCTCAGCCAGTCAGCAGTATACCTAGCTCAACACTGAGTCTCAGCAGTATACCGAGCTCAACACTGAGTCTCAGCCAGTATACCTAGCTCAACACTGAGTCTCAGCCAGTCAGCAGTATACCTAGCTCAACACTGAGTCTCAGCCAGTCTGCAGTATACCTAGCTCAACACTGAGTCTCAGCCAGTCAGCAGTATACCTAGCTCAACACTGAGTCTCAGCCAGTCAGCAGTATACCAAGCTCGACACTGAGTCTCAGCCAGTCTGCAGTATACCTAGCTCAACACTGAGTCTCAGTCAGTCAGCAGTATACCGAGCTCAACACTGAGTCTCAGCTCAACACTGAGTCTCAGCAGTATACCTAGCTCAACACTGAGTCTCAGCCAGTCAGCAGTATACCTAGCTCAACACTGAGTCTCAGCAGTATACCGAGCTCAACACTGAGTCTCAGCCAGTATACCTAGCTCAACACTGAGTCTCAGCCAGTCAGCAGTATACCTAGCTCAACACTGAGTCTCAGCCAGTCTGCAGTATACCTAGCTCAACACTGAGTCTCAGCCAGTCTGCAGTATACCTAGCTCAACACTGAGTCTCAGCCAGTCAGCAGTATACCTAGCTCAACACTGAGTCTCAGCCAGTCTGCAGTATACCTAGCTCAACACTGAGTCTCAGCCAGTCTGCAGTATACCTAGCTCAACACTGAGTCTCAGCCAGTCAGCAGTATACCTAGCTCAACACTGAGTCTCAGCCAGTCAGCAGTATACCTAGCTCAACACTGAGTCTCAGCCAGTCTGCAGTATACCTAGCTCAACACTGAGTCTCAGCCAGTCAGCAGTATACCTAGCTCAACACTGAGTCTCAGCCAGTCTGCAGTATACCTAGCTCAACACTGAGTCTCAGCCAGTCAGCAGTATACCTAGCTCAACACTGAGTCTCAGCCAGTCTGCAGTATACCTAGCTCAACACTGAGTCTCAGTCAGTCAGCAGTATACCTAGCTCAACACTGAGTCTCAGCCAGTCTGCAGTATACCTAGCTCAACACTGAGTCTCAGTCAGTCAGCAGTATACCTAGCTCAACACTGAGTCTCAGCCAGTCAGCAGTATACCTAGCTCAACACTGAGTCTCAGCCAGTCTGCAGTATACCTAGCTCAACACTGAGTCTCAGCCAGTCAGCAGTATACCTAGCTCAACACTGAGTCTCAGCCAGTCAGCAGTATACCTAGCTCAACACTGAGTCTCAGCCAGTCAGCAGTATACCTAGCTCAACACTGAGTCTCAGCCAGTCAGCAGTATACCTAGCTCAACACTGAGTCTCGGCAGTATACCTAGCTCAACACTGAGTCTCAGCCAGTATACCAAGCTCAACACTGAGTCTCAGCCAGTGAGCAGTATACCTAGCTCAACACTGAGTCTCAGCCAGTCAGCAGTATACCTAGCTCAACACTGAGTCTCAGCCAGTCAGCAGTATACCTAGCTCAACACTGAGTCTCAGCCAGTATACCAAGCTCGACACTGAGTCTCAGCCAGTCTGCAGTATACCTAGCTCAACACTGAGTCTCAGTCAGTCAGCAGTATACCGAGCTCAACACTGAGTCTCAGCAGTATACCGAGCTCAACACTGAGTCTCAGCCAGTCAGCAGTATACCTAGCTCAACACTGAGTCTCAGCAGTATACCGAGCTCAACACTGAGTCTCAGCCAGTATACCTAGCTCAACACTGAGTCTCAGCCAGTCAGCAGTATACCTAGCTCAACACTGAGTCTCAGCCAGTCTGCAGTATACCTAGCTCAACACTGAGTCTCAGCCAGTCAGCAGTATACCTAGCTCAACACTGAGTCTCAGCCAGTCAGCAGTATACCTAGCTCAACACTGAGTCTCAGCCAGTCTGCAGTATACCTAGCTCAACACTGAGTCTCAGCCAGTCAGCAGTATACCTAGCTCAACACTGAGTCTCAGCCAGTCTGCAGTATACCTAGCTCAACACTGAGTCTCAGCCAGTATACCTAGCTGAACACAGAGTCTCGGCAGTATACCTAGCTCAACACTGAGTCTCGGCAGTATACCTAGCTCAACACTGAGTCTCGGCAGTATACCTAGCTCAACACTGAGTCTCAGCAGTATACCTAGCTCAACACTGAGTCTCAGCCAGTCTGCAGTATACCTAGCTCAATACTGAGTCTCGGCAGTATACCTAGCTCAACACTGAGTCTCGGCAGTATACCTAGCTCAACACTGAGTCTCGGCAGTATACCTAGCTCAACACTGAGTCTCAGCCAGTCAGCAGTATACCTAGCTCAACACTGAGTCTCAGCCAGTCTGCAGTATACCTAGCTCAACACTGAGTCTCGGCAGTATACCTAGCTCAACACTGAGTCTCAGCCAGTCAGCAGTATACCTAGCTCAACACTGAGTCTCAGCCAGTCTGCAGTATACCTAGCTCAACACTGAGTCTCGGCAGTATACCTAGCTCAACACTGAGTCTCAGCCAGTCAGCAGTATACCTAGCTCAACACTGAGTCTCAGCCAGTGGGCAGTATACCTAGCTTAACTCTGAGTCTCAGCCAGTCTGCAGTATACCTAGCTCAACACTGAGTCTCAGCCAGTCAAAAGTATACCTAGCTCAACACTGAGTCTCGGCAGTATACCTAGCTCAACACTGAGTCTCGGCAGTATACCTAGCTCAACACTGAGTCTCAGCCAGTCTGCAGTATACCTAGCTCAACACTGAGTCTCGGCAGTATACCTAGCTCAACACTGAGTCTCGGCCAGTGGGCAGTATACCTAGCTCAACACTGAGTCTCAGCCAGTGAAATATCAGAGAAACAGGAAGGACTAGGAGCTAGGCTTTACCATGGACGGATGATGTCTTCTCTTGTGTTCCTGTTTCAGCTCATCTAAAGTGATGAATGCGCCCTTGTCCACAGTTGAACCTGAACATGTACGATAAACAACATGAAAGATCCATCGTCTATTGAAACCATGAATTTCAATGTTTATGATATGAGTTCTTAAATTAATACGCGTCTCTACTCTCTGGCCCTTACCTGCACATGTGACGGAGTATAGCTTGACCCCAGAGACTTTGTTGCCGGTGCAGGCGGTCTCTGCTCCTAGCCAGGTGGTACCAGCAGGGTCGGCCATGTCACAACGTACCCAGAGAGGAAGCAGGGGGCCTGGGGAGACCGCTGGAGGGAGCAGGTCGGCTGGGGACACCGCTGGAGATACAATGCTGTTCTGAGACATTGTGTACCAAGACAACAGCTGCCTGTAAGCAGAGAACACAGCTCAACATCTGAACAGATATAGCGACAAACAGACAGGGTGCTATTACCATGGTTTCATATGCCATATTAATACAATTGTAAAATGGAAAAACACTACTAACACTAGAAAAACAACAACAAAATGGAGGAGGAGGAGAACAACAACAAGATGGAGGAGGAGAACAACAACAAGATGGAGGAGAAGATGGAGGAGAACAACAACAAGATGGAGGAGGAGAACAACAACAAGATGGAGGAGAAGATGGAGGAGAACAACAACAAGATGGAGGAGGAGAACAACAACAAGATGGATGAGGAGGAGAACAACAACAAGATGGAGGAGAAGATGGAGGAGGAGGAGAACAACAACAAGATGGAGGAGGAGAACAACAACAAGATGGAGGAGAAGATGGAGGAGGAGGAGAACAACAACAAGATGGAGGAGAAGATGGAGGAGGAGGAGAACAACAACAAGATGGAGGAGGAGAACAACAACAAGATGGAGGAGAAGATGGAGGAGGAGAACAACAACAAGATGGAGGAGAAGATGGAGGAGAACAACAACAAGATGGAGGAGGAGTAGAACAACAACAAGATGGAGGAGGAGAACAACAACAAAATGGAGGAGGAGGAGAACAACAACAAGATGGAGGAGAAGATGGAGGAGGAGGAGAACAACAACAAGATGGAGGAGGAGTAGAACAACAACAAGATGGAGGAGGAGAACAACAACAAGATGGAGGAGAAGATGGAGGAGGAGAACAACAACAAGATGGAGGAGAAGATGGAGGAGGAGAACAACAACAAGATGGAGGAGGAGAACAACAACAAGATGGAGGAGAAGATGGAGGAGGAGGAGAACAACAAGATGGAGGAGAAGATGGAGAACAACAACAAGATGGAGGAGGAGAAGATGGAGTAGAACAACAACAAGATGGAGGAGGAGAAGATGAGGAGGAGAACAACAACAAGATGGGGGAGGAGAAGATGAGGAGGAGAACAACAACAAGATGGAGGAGGAGAAGATGAGGAGGAGAAGATGGAGTAGAACAACAACAAGATGGAGGAGGAGAAGATGAGGAGGAGAACAACAACAAGATGGAGGAGGAGAAGATGAGGAGGAGAAGATGGAGTAGAACAACAACAAGATGGAGGAGGAGAAGATGAGGAGGAGAAGATGGGGAGGAGAACAACAACAAGATGGAGGAGGAGAAGATGGGGAGGAGAACAACAACAAGATGGAGAACAACAAGATGGAGGAGAACAACAACAAGATGGAGGAGGAGAAGA
>NC_060178.1:3645943-3655875 GCF_021184085.1 Oncorhynchus gorbuscha | reverse complement strand
TAGTGTTGCGCGGTGCACACGGCCCCCCGAAGATTCAGACGAACTCGAGCCGTATATGACGAGTGACATTTGATGTAACCAACGAAAGTAACAAATTCTAGTACCGAAAACCGCTTTTTCGTGTTCTAATATCGAAAAGTACTGCCGTTTCGGTACTAGAATTTGTTTACTTTGTTTGAATTGCGTCAAATGTCACTTAAGATCATATCTACCGGCTTTCTGAGACCGTCTTGAGTCTTCTCGGGGAGCGTGTTGCTAGCCAGGTTTTAGTTGTCTCAATCTTCTCGGGGCCGTATTTAGCTAGCCAGGTTTTTAGTTCGTCTGAATCTTCTCGGGGAGCCGTATTTAGCTAGCCAGGTTTTTAGTTTGTCTGAATCTTCTCGGGGGGCTGTATTTAGCTAGCCAGGTTTTTAGTTCGTCTGAATCTTCTCGGGGGGCCGTATTTAGCTAGCCAGGTTTTTAGTTTGTCTGAATCTTCTCGGTTGCCAGGCAACTGACGCGCTAGCGACAATAGAACGTCGCCGGCGGGGCTTCTAGCGATAACGTCGTACCTTCACACCGGCAGGAGGACAAGTATACAATTCTGATCACAATAACGTGTAGACTTGGAACATAAAGCAACGCTGTACAACAATCTGAAGCCTCTCCCTCCTCCAGGACACCGCATTGAGGAGATCCCAGAGGTTCCCCTGGTGGCTGACGACAAAGTGGAGGGTTACAAGAAGACTAAAGAGGCCGTGCTGCTGCTGAAGAAACTCAAGGCCTGGAACGACATCAAGAAGGTTTTGTAAAATGGCAGAGTTGCCACTGTCTCGCTGGTCATCGTTGACCTGCGTATACGTTGTACTGTGTATAGTGGGCGTGAAGCCGTGATGAGGTTCCACTTCAGGTCCGTGTTTCTGAATCCTGATTTTTAATGGAAGTCCTGAGCATAGAATACTGATATTAGCGAGATAAGAGCACAGCTGTTGTCTCCTTCTGTTGACCTAAGGTGCTAAGTGTGTGTCCTCTGGTGTGTGTGTGCAGGTGTACGCGTCACAACGTATGCGAGCTGGCAAAGGTAAGATGAGGAATCGCAGGCGTATCCAACGCAAAGGACTGCATCATCTACAACCAGACTGTCAAAGGTGTCCCTGGTACTGGCAAGGCCTTTGGTTTAATATTGAAACATCCCTGGTTGGTTTAATGTACTGGCTAGAGGGACCCTGGGGGAGGGGAGGGTTGGTTTAATATTATGTACTGGCTAGAGGACCTGGGGGAGGGACCCTGGGGGAGGGTTGGGTACTGGCTAGAGGGACCCTGGGGGGGAGGGGGTTGGTTTAATATTATGTACTGGCTAGAGGGACCTGGGGGAGGGACCCTGGGAGGGAGGGTTGGTTTAATATTATGTACTGGCTAGAGAGGGGACCCTGGGGGGGGGAGGGTTGGTTTAATATTATGTACTGGCTAGAGGGGACCCTGGGGCGGGGACCTAGAGGACCTGGGGGCGGGGAGGGTTGGTTTAATATTATGTACTGGCTAGAGGGACCCTGGGGGAGGGGTTGGTTTAATATTATGTACCTAGGGGACCCTGGGGGCGGGGAGGGTTGGTTTAATATTATGTACTGGCTAGAGGGACCTGGGGGCGGGAGAATATTATGTACTGGCTAGAGGGACCTGGGGGCGGGGACCCTGGGGGCGGGGAGGGTTGGTTTTAATATTATGTACTGGCTAGAGGGGGACCCTGGGGGCGGGGAGGGTTGGTTTAATATTATGTACTGGCTAGAGGGGACCCTGGGGGAGAGAGGACCCTGGGGGCGGGGAGGGTTGGTTTAATATTATGTACTGGCTAGAGGGGACCCTGGGGGGGGAGGTTGGTTTAATATTATGTACTGGCTAGAGGGGACCCTGGGGGAGGGGAGGGTTGGTTTAATATTATGTACTGGCTAGAGGGACCTGGGGGGGGGGTCGGGCAAGGAGGTTTAATATTATGTACTGGCTAGAGGGGACCCGGGGGGGGGGGTTCTGATTCCCATTCAGGTCCATGTTCGTGAAATTTGTAAGTCGCTCTGGATAAGAGCGTCCGCTAAATGACTTAAATGTAAAATCAGAAATCAAGTTCTGAGCCCAACCTGGTATCAGTCATGATGGTAAGTTTTTGTGTAGGAACAAAACCACAACAAACATCAATGCATGTGAGTTCTAAGGAGAACTAGTTCTCTAATATAATGTTTATTTACTTATTCGTGTCTGGTGTCATTTTCCTCTGTAGAGTTGCACATCTGCTAAATGATCGGCGTGTTTACTCGTTTTGTGTCTAAATGATCGTATTGATTATATTTGCCGTTCTTTCGCCCAGGTATCACCCTGCAGAACGTGAACAAGCTGAACCTGCTGAGGCTCGCCCCCGGCGGTCACGTTGGTCGCTTCTGTATCTGGACCGAGTCCGCCTTCCGCAAGCTGGACCAGCTCTATGGGACCTGGCGCAAGTCCGCCTCTCTCAAGGTGGACTACAAGTGAGTAGAACGGGCGTTACGCGGCGTCCTTAGCCGGTTAAAGAAAACCGGTTGACGTCGGTGGTTGTAGTGAGCCAGAGTTTCAGGAACAGATTTTGAGAGTTGATTTAATTTCTACGGTGATGAGCTTCTACTTGGTCCGTGTTTCTGAATCCTGATATCTACCAGAAGTTCTGAGTTTTAACGAGATGCTCTAATGGTCCTGATGCTAAACCACATTCTGCTTCCTAACAGAGGTACTGTTGTAGTCTAACCTCTGTCCTGTCTCCTCCAGTCTGCCCATGCACAAGATGACCAACACAGATCTGAGCAGGATTCTGAAGAGTGAGGAGATCCAGAAAGCACTCCGTGCACCAAAGTAAGACTCCCTCCCCCCCCCGGTTCGCTTTATATTGTACAGTGCATTGTGGGTATTGTAGTACGTTATGCTTCGCTGTGACATTGAAGCCATGATGAGGTTCCACTTCAGGTCCGTGTTTCTGAATCCTGATTTTAATTGGAGTCCTGAGCACGACCAGATTGCATCCCAAGTGCCCTCCCCATTTCCAACATAGTGCACTGCATTTGATCATGGCCAAGTTGCCTTGGGTCAAAAGTAGTGCACTATTTAGGGAATGTTGTGCCTCTTGGGATGCTACTATTCTCAACACATCGACCACAAAAAAATATCAACAGATTTTCACCTACTAACCCCGGTCTCATGTCTCCTCACAGCAAGAAGATCAGGCGCAGAGTCCTGAAGAAGAACCCTCTGAAGAACCTGAGAATAATGATGAAGCTGAACCCCTACGCCAAGACAGCCAGACGTCAAGCCATCCTGCTGCATGACCCGACTGTGAGTAGAACACCAAAATGGCCGACCGTGGCGCTCTAACATAGAAAGACCTGTATAATAGGGAAACTGGACCCAAGATGGCCGATGGCTATTTGTTGCATAGAAAGACCTGTATAATAGGGAAACTGGACCCAAAATGGCCGACCGTGGCGCTCTAACATAAAGACCTGTATAATAGGGAAACTGGGCCCAAGATGGCTGATGGCTATTTGCTGCATAGAAAGACCTGTATATTAGGGAAACTGGACCCCAGACTTGTATTGTAGCACTCTTGACTACTCGTAACAGTACCATCTGTGTACATTAACCCTGCCCAGGTCCTATATATATATATATATATGAGTGTCTCTCTCTACACACAGATCAAGGCCAAGATGCTGAAGCCCAAGAAGAAGCCGGCCAAGAAGCCGGCAGCCCCCGCCAAGGCAGCCCCCGCCAAGGCAGCCCCCACCAAGGCATAAATCAGCTCTAACAGACTGGCGTTCAGATGGTTTCAAATAAAATTTAAATGAAAGTCCTTTTTGTCTTTTTTTAATTAATTTAATCAGGAATACAGCCTGGTGGTGGCTCTGTCATGTCTCTGTCATGTGTGGCTCTGTCATGTGTGGCTATGCGTAGCTCTGTCATGCGTGGCTCTGTCATTTAATGTGCAGTCATGCGTGGCTCTGGCTCAGCTCTGTCATGTGTGGCTCGTGGCTCTGTCATGCGTGGCTCTGTCATGTGTGGCTCGTGGCTCTGTCATGTGTGGCTCGTGGCTCTGTCATGTGTGGCGTGGCTCTGTCATGTGTGGCTCGTGGCTCTGTCATGTGTGGCTCTGGCTCTGTCATGTGGCTCGTGGCTCTGTCATCGTGGCTCTGTCATGTGGCTCTGTCATGCGTGGCTCGCTCTGTCATGCGTGGCTCGTGGCTCTGTCATGCGTGGCTCGTGGCTCTGTCATCGTGGCTCGTGGCTCTGTCATGCGTGGCTCGCTCTGTCATGCGCTCTGTCATGTGGGCTCTGTCATGCGTGGCTCTGCTGTCATCGTGGCTCTGTCATGCGTGGCTCTGTCATGCGTGGCTCTGTCATTCGTGTAGCTCTGTCATGCGTGGCTCTGTCATGCGTGGCTCTGTCTGTCATGCGTGGCTCTGTCATGTGTGGCTCGTGGCTCTGTCAGCCTCTGTATGTGTGGCTCGTGGCTCTGTCATGCGTGGCTCTGTCATGTGTGGCCTGGCTCTGTCATGTGGCTGGCTCTGTCATGCGGGCTCTGGCTCTGTCATGCGTGGCTCGTGGCTCTGTCATGCGTGGTGGCTCGTCATGGCTCTGGCTGTCATGCGTGGCTCGTGGCTCTGTCATGCGTGGCTCTGTCATGTGTGGCTCGTGAGCTCTGTCATGTGTGGCTCGTGGCTCTGTCATGTGGCTCGTGGCTTTGTCATGTGTGGCTCGTGGCTCTGTCATGCGTGGCTCGTGGCTCTGTCATGTGTGGCTCTGTCATGTGTGGCTCGTGGCTCTGTCATGTGTGGCTCTGTCATGCGTGGCTCGTGGCTCTGTCATGTGGCTCACGTGGCTCTGCATGCGTGGCTCGTGGCTCTGTCATGCGTGTGGCTCTGTCATGTGGCTCTGGCTCATCATGTGTGGCTCTGGCTCTGTCGTGTGGCTCGTGGCTCTGTCATGTGTGGCTCGTGGCTCTGTGGCTGTGGCTCTGTCATGCGTGGCTCTGTCATGTCATGTCATGCGTGGCTCGTGGCTCTGTCATGTGTGGCTCGTGGCTCTGGCTCTGTCATGTGGGCTCGTGGCTCTGTCATGCGTGGCTCGTGGCTCTGTCATGTGTGGCTCGTGGCTCTGTGTCATGTGTGGCCTCGTGGCTCTGTCATGTGTGCTCGTGGCTCTGTCATGTGTGGCTCTGTCATGTGGCTCGTGGCTCTGTCATGCGTGGGCTCGTGGCTGTCATGCGTGGCTCTGTCATGTCTGTGGCTCGTGGCTCTGTCGGGGCTCGTGGCTCTGTCATGCGTGGCTCGTGGCTCCTGTCATGGTGGCTGTCATGCGTGGCGTGGCTCACGTGGCTCTGCATGTGTGGCTCGTGGCTCTGTCATGGGCTCGTGGCCTGCCGGGCGTGGCTCTGGCTCATGTGTGGCTCTGTCATGCGTGGCTCTGCCATGTGTGGTCGTGGCTCTGTCATGTGTGGCTCCGTGGCTCTGTCATGCGGCCTGTCATGTGTGGCCTGGCGTGGGCTCTGTCATGCGGCTCGTGGCTCTGTCTCTGTCATGTGGCGCGTGGCCCGTGGCTCTGTCATGCGCCTGGTGGCTCGTCATGCGTGGCTCTGTCATGCGGGCTCGTGGCTCTGTCATGCGTGGCTCGTGGGCATGCGTGGCTGTCTCTGTCATGCGTGGCCTGGGCTCTGTCATGTGTGGCTCTGTCATTCGTGGCTCTGTCATGTGTGGCTCAGGGCTCTGGGGCTTCTGTCAGCGTGGCTCTGTGGCTCTGTCAGCGTGGCTCTGCCAGTGGCTCTGTCATGCGTGGCCTGTCAGCGTGGCTCTGTCATGGCTCTGTCATGTGTGGCGTGGCTCTGTCAGCGTGGTGGCTCTGTCATGCGTGGCCTCACTGCGTGGTCTGCCGCGCAGCGTGGCTCTGTCAAGTGCTCGTGGCTCTGTCATGTGTGGCCGTGGCTCTGTCATGTGTGGGCCTGTGGCTCTGTCATGTGTGGCTGGCCTGGCTCTGTCATGTGTGGCCTGTGGCTCTGTCATGTGTGGCCTGTGGCTCCAATGTGTGGCTCTGTCATGTGTGGCTCTGTCATGGTGGTGGCTGTCATGTGTGGCTCTGTCATGTGGCTCTGGCTGCGTGGCTCTGTCATGTGGCTCTGTCTGTGGTGGCTCTGTCATGCGTGGCTCGTGGCTCTGTCATGCGTGGCTCGTGGCTGTCGTGGCTCGGCTCTGTCATGCGTGGCTCGTGGCTCTGTCATGCGTGGCTCGTGGCTCTGTCATGCGTGGCTCGTGGCTCTGTCATGCGTGGCTCGTGGGCTCTGTCATGCGTGGCTCGTGGCTCTGTCATGTGTGGCTCGTGGCTCTGTCATGTGTGGCTCGTGGCTCTGCTCTGTCATGTGTGGCTCGTGGCTCTGTCATGTGTGGCCGTGGCTCTGTCATGTGTGGCTCTGGCTCTGTCATGTGTGGCTCTGTCTGTCATGTGTGGCTCTGGTGGCTCTGTCATGTGTGGCTCGTGGCTCTGTCATGTGTGGCTCGTGGCTCTGTCATGTGTGGCTCTGTCATGTCATGTGTGGCGTGACAATGAATGTACATGAAGCCACAAATCGATCAGGGACCCTTCATTAATTTGAGTGCAACCATTTGTCAGAAATTTTAAAAGCTACGATGCAACAATTTCAGGTGCTGTTTATTATATATTATTATACCACATAGCATCATTTAGACCGATTTACAGAGGCTGGTCAGTCTGTATGTAAACCGCTACCCTGGGTCCCAGTCTAGATGTAAACCGCTAGCCTGGTTTCCCAGTCTGTAAACAGCCTTTACAATTATACAGCTTTTTCAAAAAGCACAACTTAAATGCGGGGAACTGTTGTCCGGTCTGAACGGTGACCCTGGGGGTCTAAACTCACTCAAAGGAAGGTAGTGTCTGCTGCTTCTAGTTGTCATTTTAAATGTGTCCAATTTAAGACTGGACAACCAGCCGCTTCTAACTCATCTGCAACCTTTTGATCAAACGATTATAAAGTCCTCTCAAGCGCTCCGGTTGGATGGGAGCTCCGCACAGCCATTTCCAGAGATCTTCAATCGGGTTCAAGTCGAGTGGTCCAGCCAAACCCTGAAGGGACACTATGGGCCAGTTTCTGACCCAATTAAGCCTAGTCCTGTTACTAAAATGCTAAAATGCACTTTCAATGGAAATTCTCCATTTGAGAATGATTTGTAGTCCAGGGCTAGGCTTAATCTGGGTCCCAAGAACCTGTCCCAAGATTTGTCCCAAAGCCACTCCTCCGTTGTCTTGGTTGTGTGCTTGGGATCACTGACGGTGGCTGCTTAGGGTCATTTTAGACCGCTGCATCTCAGTGCACAGGCGTCACTGCAGTCCCTGGTTTGAATCCAAGCTGCATCACATCCGACCGTGATCTGAGTCCCGTAGGGTGGCGCATCAAAAAAATGGGATTAAATCCATTTTAGAATGAGGCCGTAACGTATTGTGAGGTCATTATGGACTATTGTGATGTCATTATGGGTTATGGTGTGTAGAATGACGACGACGATGTAATCCATTTTAGAATAAGGCTGTAACGTAACACAATGTGGTAAAAGTCTAAAGGGTCTGAATACTTTCTGAATGCCTCTGTATTTAAGATAAAACCAGAGAGGAGTGAACACAGACACTCAGTTCTCCATGGAATGAGTTTGACGCCTTTTGTAGTAGGATATTTCCTAAAACAGTCTGGCAAGTAGGCTATAAAGTACCTGTATAGTCTGGCAAGTAGGCTATATAGTACCTGTATAGTCAGAGGAGAACCCTATTTAGAGACAGTGGGGAAGGACAACCCTATTTAGAGACAGTGGAGAAGGACAACCCTATTTAGAGACAGTGGAGAAGGACAACCCTATTTAGAGACAGTGGAGAAGGACAACCCTATTTAGAGACAGTGGGGGAGGACAACCCTATTTGGAGACAGTGGGGGAGGTGGCAGACAGCAATAATATTCTATTATGGGGGGCAGTGATTGCTCAGACTGTTTCCCAAGCTTACATATTGTCTTTATTAAAACAGCAGACCTACATATTGTCCTTAACACAGCAGACCTACATATTGTCTTTATTAAAACAGCAGACCTACATATTGTCCTTATTAAAACAGCAGACCTACATATTGTCTTTATTAAAACAGCAGACCTTCATATTGTCCTTAAAGCAGCAGACCTACACATTGTCCCTAAAACAGCAGACCTTCATATTGTCCTTAAAGCAGCAGACCTACATATTGTCCTTAAAGCAGCAGACCTACATATTGTCCTTAAAGCAGCAGACCTACATATTGTCCTTAAAGCAGCAGACCTACATATTGTCCTTATTAAAACAGCAGACCTTCATAGAGTGGCAGACATTTCTTAAAGACAGGTTGGTCCCTTGCTGTTTGGTTCATTGTGAATACCACCGATGAAACAAAGCAATTCTGCTTGAATACAGGCTATGAGTGTTTGACTAAGCAGGAGACAGTGGGGAAGCAGGTGTGTGTCCCAATATCTCCTTATGTACTTGTTCGCTGCTTCCCAAGAAAATTGGATTGGTGGAAGCATGAGCTAGTGGGAGTTTCCACCACTTTCAAATCATTGAAAGGGAAGTGAACAAGTGCACACTTTGGTCGGAAGGAGAGCTAATTGGGACGTAACCAAGGTGTATAGAAGGGTTATCACATGCCCACACTGTGTGTTGGGGTGACTGGCTGGTTAAGTCCAATGGTGCCACAGCCAGCCTGCAAAGTCCACCTCTCTGCCTCCGACTGTTTGATGAATTGATGAACCTGGAGAGATATGGTTACTATTACTGGATTTACATTACATTAAGCAGGAAGTCCTGACACCAAGGGTCTTTATTTAACCAGGAAGTCCTGACACCAAGGGGTCTTTATTTAACCAGGAAGTCCTGACACCAAGGGGTCTTTATTTAACCAGGAAGTCCTGACACCAAGGGGTCTTTATTTAACCAGGAAGTCCTGACACCAAGGGGTCTTTATTTAACCAGGAAGTCCTGACACCAAGGGGTCTTTATTTAACCAGGAAGTCCTGACACCAAGGGTCTTTATTGAATCTCCTGACACCAAGGGGTCTTTATTTAACCAGGAAGTCCTACTGACAATAAAGGTTCTGTTTTACAGACGAGCTGTAAATGACACAAATGCAAGCAGTAAGAACATATGCTAACCCTAACCCTTTATACATAACCCTAACCATAATACATAACCCTAAATACATAACCCTAAATACATAACCCTAACCCTTTATACATAACCCTAACCCTTTATACATAACCCTAACCCTTTATACATAACCCTAAATACATAACCCTAAATACATAACCCTAAATACATAACCCTAAATACATAACCCTAAATACATAACCCGAACCCTTTATACATAACCCTAACCCTTTATACATAACCCTAACCCTTTATACATAACCCTAAATACATAACCCTAAATACATAACCCTAACCCTTTATACATAAATCTAACCTTTATATATACCCTAACTTTATACATAAACTTTAACCATAATACATAACCTTAACATATATAACCTTTAATAATAGGAGAAAACCCTAACCTTATACATAACCCTAACCTTTATAGATGCAACCTCTCAACTATATAACCTCAACATATAACTCCTAATACATAATCAACTACATAACCTAACTTTTTTATATACATAACCCTAACCTTTATATAACCTTAACCCTCATATACATAACCCTAACCATAATACATAACCCTAAATACATAACCCTAACCAATACATAAACCATAAATACATAACCAAATACATAACCCCAATGAAGAGAACTGTCCTTTATACATAACCCAACTCTTTATACATAACCCTGAACCCTTATACATAACCCTAACCCTT
>NC_060178.1:3632888-3645843 GCF_021184085.1 Oncorhynchus gorbuscha | reverse complement strand
AGAGCCCTATAGAACCCTATTCCCTATATAGTGCACTACTTTAGACCTGAGCCCTATGGAACCCTATTCCCTATATGGTGCACTACTTTAGACCAGAGCCCAGACACTCACAGCTGCCAGGCTGTCCGGGAGTATAGGCTTGGGAGAGGTGGTGTCACTAGAACAGGCGTCCCCTTCCACCGGGAACCCAAAGATAATTTCCAGTTCGCGGGCGTCGGGGGAGGGATTGGAAAGCGTCCGACAGCCATTTCAACCAGAGAAGACCCATGCTCCAGATATCAGACTGGACAGAGTAGTGAGTTCCCTGGAGACGCTCCGGCTGGGGAGAGGGAGATGGGGGAGGGGAGACATAGAGACAGGATGAATGATAAGAGCCAAAATAGTGCAAAGCTCTCTGGTGAATACAGTGATACACTGCCTGAATGCTTTTCAAGCAACAAATACATCATTATATTCCAGACAGTAAACAAAAATTAAAGTATAACTCTTTCAGATCTAAAAACTAAACTGTCAGCGTTTCCTGTTTTGGTTTTGGACCTAGCAATACACAGCTGAGTCAAATAATAACTATAAAAATAAAGTTTGATGATGAGTTGATTATTTGAATCAGGTGTGTAGTGTTAGGGCAAAAAGCCATACATGGCAAGAGAGTCCCCAGGGCCAGGCCAGTCCTCCTAAAGACTAGTTCATTCTGTAAAATGGCTTCCCTGCACACAACTACACAGGATCCCCATTTTGCGTAGCTATTTGTAGTTCTTGTGTACTATGGTAGCTATTTGTAGTTCTTGTGTACTATGGTAGCTATTTGTAGTTCTTGTGTACTATGGTAGCTATTTGTAGTTCTTGTGTACTATGGTAGCTATCTGAAGCTATTTGTAGTTCTTGTGTACTATGGTAGCTATCTGAAGCTATTTGTAGTTCTTGTGTACTATGGTAGCTATCTGAAGCTATTTGTAGTTCTTGTGTACTATGGTAGCTATCTGAAGCTATTTGTAGTTCTTGTGTACTATGGTAGCTATCTGAAGCTATTTGTAGTTCTTGTGTACTATGGTAGCCATCTGAAGCCATTTGTAGTTCCTTGTGCACTATGGTAGCTATCCGAAGCCATTTGTAGTTCCAGTGTACTCATGCATAGCTAATCTGAAGCCATTTGTAGTTCTGTGTACTCATGGTAGCCACCCGGAAGCCATTTGTAGTTCCAGTGTACATGGTAGCTCCGATTATCTATAGTTCCTAGCACAGCTTCATTTGTAGTTCCTAGGCACTATGGTAGTACCTGAAGCCATTTGTAGTTCCTTGTGTACCATAGTGAGTGCTGAGCTTTTACTCATGTAGGGTATAAATAAGGCTGAACAGTAGCTGAGCAGACAGACAGAGTGTGAGGGCAGCAGGAGAGAACTATAGGTCGGCTACTGTAGTAACTTACAGACATGTAGGAGCCGGGTTCCCACAAAGGAGTTGGCCATGGAGTCGATGAGCTGACCGCTCACTCCAAAGTCACACAGCTTGATCTCACCACGGGAGCTAACCAGGATGTTAGATGGCTTCACATCTGAGAGGGAGACAGGCGGAGAGGGAGACAGGGGAGAGGGACAGGCGGAGGGAGACAGGCGGGAGGGAGAGACAGGCAGAGAGGGAGACAGGCGGAGAGGGAGACAGAGGGAGACAGGTAGAGGAGACAGGTAGGAGGGAGACAGGCAGGGAGGAGACAGGCAGGAGGAGACAGGCAGGGAGGAGACAGGCAGGAGGGAGATGGGCAGAGAGGGAGACAGGCAGAGGGAGACAGGCAGAGAGAGAGACAGGCAGAGAGAGAGACAGGCAGAGAGGGAGACAGGCAGAGAGGGAGACAGGCAGAGAGGGAGACAGGCAGAGGGAGGGCAGAGAGGGAGACAGGCAGAGAGGGAGACAGGTAGAGAGGGAGACAGGTAGAGAGGGAGACAGGTAGAGAGGAGACAGGTAGAGAGGAGACAGGCAGAGGGAGACAGGCAGAGAGACAGGCAGAGAGGAGACAGGCAGAGAGGAGACAGGCAGAGAGGGAGACAGGCAGAGAGGAGACAGGCAGAGAGGAGACAGGCAGAGAGGAGACAGGCAGAGGGAGACAGGCAGAGGGAGACAGGCAGAGGGAGACAGGCAGAGGGAGACAGGTAGAGGGAGACAGGTAGAGGGGAGACAGGTAGAGGAGACAGGTAGAGGGAGACAGGTAGAGGGAGACAGGCAGGAGGGAGACAGGCAGGAGGGAGACAGGCAGAGAGGAGACAGGCAGAGAGGGAGACAGGCAGAGAGGAGACAGGCAGAGAGGGAGACAGGCAGAGAGGAGACAGGCAGAGAGAGAGACAGGTAGAGAGGAGACAGGCAGAGGGGGAGACAGGTAGAGAGGGAGACAGGTAGAGAGGGAGACAGGTAGAGAGGAGACAGGCAGAGAGGAGACAGGCAGAGAGGGAGACAGGCAGAGAGGAGACAGGCAGAGAGGAGACAGGCAGAGAGGAGCCATATGAAGAGGGGTGGGGGGTGGGGGGTTCAACCGTGCCTGTAATTGATTTAGGGGTTGCTCCCCCTGACAAAAAAAATATTTGGGCTATCGGGAGGTTGACTGTGGGGTCTGAAAATGAAATGTATAGTAATTTAGACCAAAACTGTATTGAGATACCAATCTGTCATTAACATGCCACTCACGACAGTGTAAACAAGGAGGAATGTGGACCGTACAGAGAACACAAAGCTGTAAATATAAAATACTCTATGTTAACATCACTAGTACATCACAATACATATTACTCCTGTCTGTAAATGTACATTCTACCAGCTCTGGGGGTCTTAAAGATGGAGTGATAGAACCAACGTGAAACACTAGGGAGAGTGAAGGAGAGACAGAGCTCTTCCCCTAAACTGTGAGGAGAGCACCAAGTGAGGGGATGGTGTACTGCCCATCCTGCAGGTGGCTTCTGAAACTAATTCAATATTTATAATAATTCATTGAGTCTAAAGAGAGGCGTTTCCAGGAAACCTTATCTTTCATGTCCTCCGAGAGGGAGGGTATCAGAAACCCATTTGGGCAATGCTAAAAATGCTAACTGTGCTAACAATGCTAACTGTGCTAACAGTGCTTACAATGCTAACTATGCTAACAGTGCTTACAATGCTAACAATGCTAACAATGCTAACAATGCTAACCATAATTGGAGCATTGTTGGTACAGTACAGGCTTTTGTTTTACTAATCCCAAATATGGATCTCATTTTCAGTGAAGATCTAGCATCCCATTTGGATAGACCAGATGGGATGGATGATGGTCCTCGCCCTAATCTCATTCTCATCACAGGGTGGTGTGACAATTATTAAGAATTTATTTTCTGTCTTCCTTGTTCAAGTCAATATATTTTCTAGGTGGAACAAATCAAATTTTATTTGTCACATACACATGGTTAGCAGATGTTAATGCGAGTGTAGCGAAATGCTTGTGCTTCTAGTTCCGACAATGCAGTAATAACCAACAAGTAATCTAACTAACAATTCCAAAACTACTGTCTTATACACAGTGTAAGGGGATAAGGAACATGTACATAAAGATATATGAATGAGTGATGGTACAGAACGGCATAGGCAAGATACAGTAGATGGTATCGAGTACAGTATATACATATGAGATGAGTATGTAAACAAAGTGGTATAGTTAAAGTGGCTAGTGATACATGTATTACATAAGGATACAGTAGATGATATAGAGTACAGTATATACACATGAGATGAGTAATGTGGGGTATGTAAACAAAGTGGCATAGTTAAAGTGGCTAGTGATACATGTATTACATAAGGATACAGTAGATGGTATAGAGTACAGTATATACATATGAGATGAGTATGTAGACAAAGTAAACAAAGTGGCATAGTTTAAAGTGGCTAGTGACACATGTATTACATAAAGATGCAGTAGATGGTATTTTTATTTTTTTATTTTTTATTTCACCTTTATTTAACCAGGTAGGCTAGTGCTGAGAACAAGTTCCTCATTTGCAACCGCGACTGGCCAAGATAAAGCATAGCAGTGAACAGACAACACAGAGTTACACATGGAGTAAACAAATTAACAAGTCAATAACACATAGAAAAAAAGGGGAGTCTATATACAATGTGTGCAAAAGGCATAAGGAGGTAGGCGAATAATTACAATATTGCAGATTAACACTGGGAGGATAATGATCAGATGGTCATGTACAGGTAGAGATATTGGTGTGCAAAAGAGCAGAAAAGCAATAAATATAAAACAGTATGGGATGAGGTAGGTGAAATGGGTGAGCCATTTACCAATAGATTATGTACAGCTGCAGCGACGTTATTGCTTCGAGCTATTGATGTTTGAAGTTGGTGAGGGACATGTAAAGTCTCCAACTCAGCAATTTCTCTGCAACTGCCCAGTCACAGGCAGCAGAGTATCACTGGAACGAAAGGCGGCCGAATGAGGTGTTGGCTTTAGGGATGATCAATGAGATACACCTTGCTGGAGCGCGTATACTGGTGGGTGTTGCCATCGTGACCAGTGAACTGACATATGGAGCTTTGCCTAGCATGGCCTTGTAGATGACCTGAGCCAGTGGGTCTGGCGACTTAATATGAAGAAATAAATGAACAGAGCATGTGTTTGCAGTGGTGGGTAGTATATATAGCTGGTGACAAAACGGAGGCACTGTGATAAACTGTGCATCCAGTTTGCTGAGCAGAGTGTGTTGAGGCTATTTTGTAGATGACTACAAGTCGAGATCGGTGTAGGATAGTCATTTTACGCTAGGGTAAGCCGGGCAGCGTGAGTGAAGGGGAGGCTTCTGCTATGAAAACAGAAAGTCGTGATTCCTGATTTGATTTATTTGGAGATGTTTGATATGGGTCTGCAAAGGAGAGTTTGCAGTGTCTAGAGTACAGTATATAAGGATATGAGAGACAGAGTAATGTGGGTATGGTAACAAAGTGGTATAGTTTGTGATCTGCTTTTTGTTCAAGATGAGGGAATGCTAGAACTGATTAATCGATCTTAGAGTACTGTTTTATATGTTTATAATCATATAAGCAACTCCAGTTAACAGTGATCCATTATTGTTATGCAGTGCGAGCTTAATAAAAATATAGTTTAAGCCTATTTCTTTTCTGAGTACCTAATTGAATTTGAACCCAGAATCTAAACCAGATTATTTTCACTCTAGGACCAGCAGGGGAGGGTTTTCCTTCAAAAAATGATCTTCCCTGAATGGATTCGAACTCACAGCCACCATATCACCAACATGTGGAATAGTCAATCCTGGGCTTATCTAACGCAATCACTCCAGGCTAAAGTGCAGCGGGTAAAATAACTTGCTATTTGACAACAACATGAGAATAAATCACCTTTTGACTTTAATTGAATTTTCTATGATGTCAGAAAGGCTAGTTGAGGAAGCATCATGCAAATTCCAATCCAGACCTGGGTAACTAATTAAAAACGGGCAGTAGAACTATCTGCCTCTGATGGCCAAATTAACCTGTTGAAGAAATGTGATTGGATGGTTCACAAACCAGTCCAGAGCATGACCAGTAATCCCAATACAGCTCAAATCTTGCTTTTAGGGAAAGTATGGTCCACAGTGTCAAACACTCAAGATGGTATGTTCCCAGTGTTAAACACCAAGATGGTATGGTCCACAGTGTTAAACACCAAGATGGTATGGTCCACAGTGTTAAACGCAAAGATGGTATGGTCCACAGTGTTAAACACCAAGATGGTATGGTCCACAGTGTCAAACACCAAGATGATGGTCCACAGTGTCAAACACCAAGATGGTATGGCCAAGTGTCAAACACCAAGATGGCCATGGTCCACAGTGTTAAACACCACAAGATGGTATGGCTTGTAAGTCAAACACTCAAGATGGTATGGTCCACAGTCAAACACCAAGAGCTTTGGTATGTCCAGTGTCAAACACCAAGATGGTATGGTCCACAGTGTTAAACACCAAGATGGTATGGTCCACAGTGTCAAACACCAAGATGGTATGGTCCACCTTGTTAAACACCAAGACAGTATGAATGACAATATGAATGATTAGCTATAAATCTGCAGTTTTGAAATAAATTAATATCTTTTGAACCGCTCTCCTTTCTCCGGCTCACCTCTATGCATGATCTTGTGTTTCTCTCTCAGGTAGGACAGGCCTTTAATCACCTGGAGGAGCAGAAGGACAGACACCATCAGCAGACACCATCATTATACACCATCAGCAGACACCATCATTATACACCATCATTATACACCATCAGCAGACACCATCAGCAGACACCATCAGCAGACACCATCAGCAGACACCATCAGCAGACACCATCATTATACACCATCATTATACACCATCAGCAGACACCATCATTATACACCATCAGCAGACACCACCAGCAGACACCACCAGCAGACACCATCAGCAGACACCATCAGCAGACACCATCAGCAGACACCATCAGCAGACACCATCAGCAGACACCATCAGCAGACACCATCAGCAGACACCATCATTATACACCATCATTATACACCATCATTATACACCATCCGCAGACACCATCAGCAGACACCATCAGCAGGCACCATCAGCAGGCACCATCAGCAGGCACCATCAGCAGGCACCATCAGCAGACACCATCAGCAGACACCATCAGCAGACACCATCAGCATACAGCATCAGCATACAGTACAGCATCAGCATACAGTACCATTGACAGTACCATTGACATGGTTCCAAACATACATTCATACAAATTTTACATTTTTTAGCTCAGTAAATGAGAGAGAGACAAAGCAACATCGTTAGACCCAACTAAACGACGAGGAAACTCTCAAGAGAAGACAGGCCATGTGCTCACTGCCCACAACATGAGGTGGAAACTGAGCTGCACTTCCTAACCCCCTGCCCAATGTATGACCATATCAGAGACACATATTTTCCTCAGATTACACAGATCCACAAAGAATTTGAAAACAAACCCCATTTTGATAAACTCCCATATCTATTGGGTGAAATACCACAGTGTGCCATCACAGCAGCAAGATTTGTGACCTGTTGCCACAAGAAAAGGTCAACCAGTGAAGAACAAAAACCATTATAAATACAATCCATATTTATGTTTATTTATTTTCCCTTTTGTTCTTAAAACTATTTGTACATCGTTATAACACTATATATATATAGACATAATGACATTTGAAATGTCAGAGAGATAGATGGAGAGAGATAGAGGGTCAGAGAGATAGACGAAGAGAGAGCTAGAGGGTCAGAGAGATAGAGGGTCAGAGAGATAGAGGGTCAGAGAGATAGAGGGTCAGAGAGATAGATGAAGAGAGATAGAGGGTCAGAGAGATAGACGAAGAGAGAGCTAGAGGGTCAGAGAGATAGAGGGTCAGAGAGATAGAGGGTCAGAGAGATAGATGGAGATAGAGGGTCAGAGAGATAGATGGAGATAGAGGGTCAGAGAGATAGAGGGTCAGAGAGATAGATGGAGATAGAGGGTCAGAGAGATAGAGGGTCAGAGAGATAGAGGGTCAGAGAGATAGATGAAGAGAGATAGAGGGTCAGAGAGATAGACGAAGAGAGAGCTAGAGGGTCAGAGAGATAGAGGGTCAGAGAGATAGAGGGTCAGAGAGATAGATGGAGATAGAGGGTCAGAGAGATAGACATAGATGTGTTTGAGGTACCCACAGCGATGCTGACTTTCCCCAGGATCTGTTCTGGTATCTTTCCTGCTTTCTTCAGAGACTGATCCAGAGAACCACCGTCCTGCAGACAGAGAGATGGACGGGGACAGAGAGATGGACGGGGACAGAGGGACAGAGAGATGGACGGGGACAGAGAGATGGACGGGGACAGAGGGACAGAGAGATGGACGGGGACAGAGGGACAGAGAGATGGACGGGGACAGAGGGACAGAGAGATGGACGGGGACAGAGGGACAGAGAGATGGACGGGGACAGAGAGATGGATGGGGACAGAGGGACAGAGAGATGGATGGGGACAGAGGGACAGAGAGATGGACGGGGACAGAGGAACAGAGAGATGGACGGGGACAGAGGAACAGAGAGATGGACGGGGACAGAGGAACAGAGAGATGGACGGGAACAGAGAGATGGACGGGGACAGAGAGATGGACGGGGACAGAGAGATGGACGGGGACAGAGAGATGGACGGGGACAGAGAGATGGACGGGGACAGAGAGATGGACGGGGACAGAGAGATGGACGGGGACAGAGAGATGGACGGGGACAGAGAGATGGACGGGGACAGAGGGACAGAGAGATGGACGGGGACAGAGGGACAGAGAGATGGACGGGGACAGAGGGACAGAGAGATGGACGGGGACAGAGGGACAGAGAGATGGACGGGGACAGAGGGACAGAGAGATGGACGGGGACAGAGGGACAGAGAGATGGTCGGGGACAGAGAGATGGACGGGGACAGAGAGATGGACGGGGACAGAGGAACAGAGAGATGGACGGGGACAGAGGAACAGAGAGATGGACGTGGACAGAGGGACAGAGAGATGGACGGGGACAGAGGAACAGAGAGATGGACGGGGACAGAGGAACAGAGAGATGGACGGGGACAGAGAGATGGACGGGGACAGAGGAACAGAGAGAGATGGACGGGAACAGAGGGACAGAGAGATGGACGGGGACAGAGGGACAGAGAGATGGACGGGGACAGAGGAACAGAAAGATGGACGGGGACAGAGGAACAGAAGATGGACGGGGACAGAGGAACAGAGAGATGGACGGGGACAGAGGAACAGAGAGATGGACGGGGACAGAGGAACAGAGAGATGGACGGGGACAGAGGGACAGAGAGATGGACGGGGACAGAGAGATGGACAGAGGAACAGAGAGATGGACGGGGACAGAGGGACAGAGAGATGGACGGGGACAGAGAGATGGACGGGGACAGAGAGATGGACGGGGACAGAGAGATGGACGGGGACAGAGAGATGGACGGGGACAGAGAGATGGACGGGGACAGAGAGATGGACGGGGACAGAGAGATGGACGGGGACAGAGAGATGGACGGGGACAGAGAGATGGACGGGGACAGAGGAACAGAGAGATGGACGGGGACAGAGGAACTTCCTGCCAAATTTTCCACCATAATTTGCAAATAAATTCATTAAAAATCCTACAATGTGATTTTCTGGAAATGTTTTCCTGATTTTGTCTGTCATAGTTGAAGTGGACCTATGATGACAATTACAGGCCTCTCTCATCTTTTTAAGTGGGAGAACTTGCACAATTGGTGGCTGACTAAATACTTTTTGCCCCACTGTATGTATGCACGTGTGTGTGTGTGTGTGTGTGTGTGTGTGTGTGTGTGTGTGTGTGTGTGTGTGTGTGTGTGTGTGTGTGTGTGTGTGTGTGTGTGTGTGTGTGTGTGTATTATTGCACTGCTCTAGGGATGTAATTATTGTTTGGACCTTATTGACTTATTGATGTATTGTGTTGTTTTCACTCTTTATGTGAAGGTCAATGCAGAGAACGCCAGAAGAAGAGATATCATTTAATTACCATAGTGAATTATTGTAATGATTGTTAATGTGCCAATTAATCCCATAAGGGTTGGGTTGTCAATTAATCCCATAAGAAATGGGTTGTCAATTAATCCCATAAGGGATGGATTACCAATTAATCCCATAAGAGATGGATTACCATCCATAGTGTAGTGTAGTATGGTTTAGGGTAGTACAGTGTGGTATGGTATAGTATAGAATAGTGTAGTGTAGTATAATGTCGTGTAGTGCAGTGTGGTTTAGGGTAGTACAGTGTGGTATGGTATAGTATAGAATAGTGTAGTATAAAGTAGTGTAGTGTAGTATGGTTTAGGGTAGTACAGTGTGGTATGGTATAGTATAGAATAGTGTAGTGTAGTATAAAGTAGTGTAGTGCAGTTCTCTAATTCTCTCCTTCTCTCTTTCTTTCTCTCTCTCGGAGGACCTGAGCCCTAGAACCATGCCCCAGGACTACCTGACATGATGACTCCTTGCTGTCCCCAGTCCACCTGGCCATGCTGCTGCTCCAGTTTCAACTGGCCTGGGCCCTAGGACCATGTCCCAGGACTACCTGACATGAGGACTCCTTGCTGTCCCCAGTCCACCTGGCCATGCTCCTGCTCCAGTTTCAACTGTTCTGCCTTACTATTATTCAACCATGCTGGTCATTTATGAACATTTGAACATCTTGGCCACGTTCTGTTATAATCTCCACCCGGCACAGCCGGAGAGAGGACTGGCCACCCCACATATGCTCTCTCTAATTCTCTCTTTCTTTCTCTCTCTCGGAGGACCTGAGCCCTAGGACCGTGCCCCAGGACTACCTGACATGATGGCTCCTTGCTGTCCCCAGTCCACCTGACTGTGCTGCTGCTCCAGTTTCAACTGTTCTGCCTTATTATTATTTGACCATGCTGGTCATTTATGAACATTTGAACATCTTGGTCATGTTCTGTTATAATCTCTACCCGGCACAGCCAGAAGAGGACTGGCCACCCCACATAGCCCGGTTCCTCTCTAGGTTTCTTCCTAGGTTTTGGCCTTTCTAGGGAGTTTTTCCTAGCCACCGTGCTTTTACACCTGCATTGTTTGCTGTTTGGGGTTTTAGGCTGGGTTTCTGTACAGCACTTTGAGATATCAGCTGACGTACGAAGGGCTATATAAATACATTTGATTTGATTTGATTTGGTTTAGGGTAGTACAGTGTGGTATGGTATAGTATAGAATAGTGTAGTATAAAGTAGTGTAGTGTAGTATGGTTTAGGGTAGTACAGTG
Organism: Oncorhynchus gorbuscha; assembly: GCF_021184085.1. NCBI lineage: Eukaryota > Metazoa > Chordata > Actinopteri > Salmoniformes > Salmonidae > Oncorhynchus > Oncorhynchus gorbuscha. The sequence continues at coordinate 3,635,027 of NC_060178.1, read as the reverse complement.
TGGTATGGTATAGTATAGAATAGTGTAGTGTAGTATAAAGTAGTGTAGTGCAGTGTGGTTTAGGGTAGTACAGTGTGGTATGGTATAGTATAGAATAGTGTAGTATAAAGTAGTGTAGTGTAGTATGGTTTAGGGTAGTACAGTGTGGTATGGTATAGTATAGAATAGTGTAGTGTAGTATAAAGTAGTGTAGTGCAGTGTGGTTTAGGGTAGTACAGTGTGGTATGGTATAGTATAGAATAGTGTAGTGTAGTATAAAGTAGTGTAGTGCAGTATGGTTTAGGGTAGTACAGTGTGGTGTATTATAGTGTAATATGGTGTAGTATTGTGATGTATAATGGTGTAGTATAGTGTGATAGTGTATAGTGTATAGTGTATAGTGTAATGTAGTATAATGTAGTATAAGGGGGTGGAGTGTAACCTATTGCAGTGTAGTATAGTATAATGTAGTGTGGTATACTATAGAGTGGTATAGTATAGAGTGGTGTAGTATAGTGTAGTATGCTATAGTATAGTGTAGTATGGTATAGTATAGTGTAGTATGGTATAGTATAGAGTGGTGTAGTATAGTGTAGTATGCTATAGTATAGTGTAGTATGGTATAGTATAGAGTGGTGTAGTATAGTGTAGTATGCTATAGTATAGTGTAGTATGCTATAGTATAGTGTAGTATGCTATAGTATAGTGTAGTATGCTATAGTATAGTGTAGTATGGTATAGTATAGAGTGGTGTAGTATAGTGTAGTATGGTATAGTATAGAGTGGTGTAGTATAGTGTAGTATAGTATAGAGTTGTGTAGTATAGTGTAGTATGGTATAGTGTAGTATAGTGTAGTATAGTGTAGTATAGTATAGAGTGGTGTAGTATAGTATAGAGTGGTGTAGTATAGTGTAGTATGGTATAGTGTAGTATAGTATAGTGTGTGTAGTATAGTGTAGTATAGTGCAGTATGGTGTAGTATAGTGTAGTCTGGTATAGTGTAGTATAGTATAGTGTGTGTAGTATAGTGTAGTATAGTGCAGTATGGTGTAGTATAGTATAGAGTGGTGTAGTATAGTGTAGTCTGGTATAGTGTAGTATATTGTAGTATAGTGTAATACAGTGTGTGTAGTATAGTTAGCGTAATATGGTGCAGTATAGGGTAGTATGGTGTAGTATGGGGTAGTGTATTATAGTGTAGTATGGTGCAGTACAGGGTAGTATGGTGTAGTATGGTGCAGTATAGGGTAGTATGGTGCAGTATGGGGTAGTATGGTGTAGTATGGGGTAGTGTATTATAGTGTAGTATGGTGCAGTATAGGGTAGTATGGTGCAGTATAGGGTAGTATGGTGTAGTATAGGGTAGTATGGTGCAGTATAGGGTAGTATGGTGCAGTATGGGGTAGTATGTTGTAGTATAGGGTAGTATGGTGTAGTATGGGGTAGTGTATTATAGTGTAGTATGGTGTATTATAGTGTAGTATGGTGCAGTATAGGGTAGTATGGTGCAGTATAGGGTAGTGTGGTGTATTATAGTGTAGTATGGTGCAGTATAGGGTAGTATGGTGTATTATAGTGTAGTATGGTGCAGTACAGGGTAGTATGGTGTAGTATAGTGTAGTATGGTGTAGTATGGTGTAGTATAGTGTAGTATGGTGCAGTATAGGGTAGTATGGTGCAGTACAGGGTAGTATAGTGTAGTATGGGGTAGTGTGGGGTAGTGTAGCATAGTGTACTATGGTGTAGTGTAGCATAGTGTAGTATGGTGTAGTATGGTGCAGTATAGGGTAGTATGGTGCAGTACAGGGTAGTATGGTGTAGTATGGGGTAGTGTGGGGTAGTGTAGCATAGTGTAGTATGGTGTAGTGTAGTATAGTGTAGTATAGGGTAGTATGGTGTAGTGTGGTAGTACCATGTGCTCCATACAGATGCTGATCTCTCCATCGCTGTAGATGGTGTAGTATAGTGTAGGGCAGTATAGTGTAGTATAGTATGGTGTAGGGCAGTATAGTGTAGTATAGTGAGGTATAGTAGTACCACGTGTTCCATACAGATGCTAATCTCTCCATCGCTGTAGAAGGCCCCGTAGAAGCCCACAATGTAGGGGAGTTACACTCATGCAGAACCTGCAGCTCTCTGATGATCTGGTTCCTGATGGC
>NC_060178.1:3619564-3632788 GCF_021184085.1 Oncorhynchus gorbuscha | reverse complement strand
CAGACACTCACAGCTGCCAGGCTGTCCGGGGGTATAGGCTTGGGAGAGGTGGTGTCACTAGAACAGGCGTCCCCTTCCACCGGGAACCCAAAGATAATTTCCAGTTCGCGGGCGTCGGGGGAGGGATTGGAAAGCGTCCGACAGCCATTTCAACCAGAGAGAGACCCATGCTCCAGATATCAGACTGGACAGAGTAGTGAGTTCCTGGAGACGCTCCGGCTGGGGAGAGGGAGATGGGGGAGGGGGAGACATAGAGAGCAGGATGAATGATAAGAGCCAAAATAGTGCAAAGCTCTCTAGTGAATACAGTGATACACTGCTGAATGCTTTTCAAGCAACAAATACATCATTATATTCAGACAGTAAACAAAATTAAATTATAGCTCTAGAATCTAAAACTAAACTGTCAGCGTTCCTGTTTTGGTTTGGACCTAGCAATACACAACTGAGTCAAATAACTATAAATAAAGTTTGATGATGATTGATTATTTGAATCAGGTGTGTAGTGATAGGAGCAAAAACACACATATAAAGAAGTCCCCAGGGCCAAGGCCAGTCCTCCTAAAGACTAGTTCATTCTGTAAAATGGCTTCCCTGCACACACAGCTACACAGGATCCCCATTTTGCGTAGCTATTTATTCTTGTGTACTATGGCGCTATTTGTAGTTCTTTATTAATGTACTATGGTAGCTATTTGTAGTTCTTGTGTACTATGGTAGCTATTTGTGAATTCTTGTGTACTATGGTAGCTATCTGAAGCTATTTGTTCTTGTGTACTATGGTAGCTATCTGGAAGCTATTTGTGGATTCTTGTGTACTATGGTAGCTATCTGAAGCTATTTGTGAATTCTTGTGTACTATGGTAGCTATCGAAGCTATTTGTAGTTCTTGTACTATCTAAATTTAGCTATCTGAAGCTATTTGGATTCTTGTGTACTATGGTGACTATCTCTGAAGCTATTTGTAGTTCTTGTGTGCTATAGCTGTCTGAAGCTATTTGTGGTTCTTGTATACTATGGTAGCTATCTGAAGCTATTTGTAGTTCTTGTGTACTATAAGTGGCTTTACCTGAAGCTATTTGTAGTTCTGTGTACTATGGTAAACTTACCTGAAGCTATTTATGGTTTCTTTGTGTATATGGTATACCTGTAGGCTATTTGTAGTTCTTGTGTACTATGGTAGCTACCTGACTATTTGTAGTTCTTGTGTACTATGGTGAGTGCTGAGTTTTACTATGTAGGGTATAAATAAGGCTGAACAGTAGCTGGTAGACAGACAGAGTGTGAGCAGCAGGAGAGAACTATGGGTCGGCTACTGTATTAATAACACAGACATGTAGGAGCGGGTTCCCACAAAGGAGTTGGCCTTCGGTCAATGAGCTGACCTCTCTGCGTCCAAAGGTCCACCAATCTCCACCACGGGAGCTAACCAGGATGTTAGATGGCTTCACATCTGAGAGGAGACAGGCGGAGAGGAGACAGGCGGAAGGGAGACAGGCGGAGAGGGAGACAGGCAGAGAGGGGAGACAGGTAGAGGGAGGCAGGTAAGAGACAGGTAGAGGAGACAGGTAGGGAGGAGACAGGCAGGAGGGAGACAGGCGGAGGAGACAGGCAGAGAGGGGAGACAGGCAGAGAGAGACAGGCAAAGGAGACAAATAGAGAAAACAGGCAGAGAAGACAGGCAGAGGAGACAGGCAGACGAGAGGAGACAGGCAGAGGGGGAGACAGGCAGAGGGAGACAGGCAGGAGGGAGACATACAGAAGGGAGACAGGTAGAGAGGACAGGTAGGGAGACAGGGAGACAGAAGGAGAGACCAGGTAGAGAGGAGACAGGTAGAGGAGGGAGACAGGTAGGAGGGAGACAGGTAGAGAGAGACAGGCAGGGAGACAGGCAGAAAGGAGACAGGCAGAGAGGGGAGACAGGCAGAGAGGAGACAGGCAGAGGAGACAGGCAGAGGGAGACAGGCAGAGGGAGACAGGCAGAGGAGACAGGTAGAGGGAGACAGGTAGGGAGACAGGTAGGGGAGACAGGTAGAGGAACCAGGTAGAGAGACAGGCAGGAGGAGACAGGCAGAGGAGACAGGCAGGAGAGACAGGCAGAGGGAGACAGGCAGAGAGAGAGACAGGTAGAGGAGGGAGACAGGCAGAAGAGGGGGAGACAGGGTAGAGAAAGGAGACAAGGTAGAGAGGAATTGAGGTAGAGAGGGAGACAGGCAGAGAGAGGGAGACAGGCAGAGGAGACAGGCAGAGAGAGACAGGCAGAGGAGACAGGCAGAGAAGCCATATGAAGGGGGAGTGGGGGTGGGGGGTTCAACCGTGCCTGTAATTGATTTAAGGGTTACTCCCCGACAAAAAAAATATTTGGGCTATCGGGAGGTTGACTGTGGGGGTCTGAAAAAATGAAATGTATAGTAATTTAGACCAAAACTGTATTGAGATACCAATCTGTCATTAACATACCCTCACGACAGTGTAAAACAAGGAGGAATGTGGACCGTACAGAGAACACAAAGCTGTAAATATAAAATACTCTATGTTAACATCACTAGTACATCACAATACATATTACTTCCTGTCTGTAAATGTACATTCTACCAGCGTCTCTGGGGGTCTTAAAAATGGAGTGATAGAACCAACGTGAAACACTAGGAGAAGTGAAGAGACAGAGCTCTTCCCTAAACTGTGAGCACCAAGTGAGGGGATGGTGTACTGCTCATCCTGCAGGTGGCTTCTGAAACTAATTCATGTTTATAATAATTCATTGAGTCTAAAGAGAGGCGTTTCTTTCAGAAACCTTATCTTTTCATGTCCTCCGAGAGGGAGGGTATCAGAAACCCATTTGGGCAATGCTAAAAATGCTAACTGTGCTAACAATGCTAACTGTGCTAACAGTGCTTACAATGCTAACTATGCTAACAGTGCACAAATGCTAACAATGCTAACAATGCTAACCATAATTTAGATTTGTTTAGTACAAGTACACAAACTTTTGTTTTACCAATCCCAAATATGGATCTCATTTTCAGTGAAGATCTGGCATCCCATTTGGATAGACCAGATGGGATGGATGATGATCTCGCCCTAATCTCATTCTCATCACAGGGTGAGTGTGACAATTATTAATTTATTTTCTGTCTTCCTTGTTCAAGTCAATATATTTTCTAGGTGGAACAAATCAAATATTATTTGTCACATACATGGTTTAGCAGATGTTAATGCGAGTGTAGCAAGTGCTTGTGCTTCTAGTTCCGACAATGCAGTGATAACCAACAAGTAATCTAACTAACAATTTCCAAAAACTACTACCTTATAGACACAAGTGTAAGGGGGATAAAGAAATAATGTACATAAAGATATATGAATGAGTGATGGTACAGAACGGCATAGACAGAATACGATAGATGGTATCGAGTGCACAGTATACATATGAGATGAGTATGTAAACAAAGTGGTATAGTTAAAGTGGCTAGTGATACATGTATTACATAAGGATACAGTAGATGATATAGAGTACAGTATATACACATGAATGAAGTAATGTGGGGTATGTAAACAAAGTGGCATAGTTAAAGTGGCTAGTTGATACATGTATTACATAAGGATACAGTAGATGGTATAGAGTACAGTATATACATATGAGATGAGTATGTAGACAAAGTAAACAAAGTGGCATAGTTTAAAGTGGCTAGTGACACATGTATTACATAAAGATGCAGTAGATGGTATTTTTATTTTTTTATTTTTTATTTCACCTTTATTTAACCAGGTAGGCTAGTTGAGAACAAGTTCTCATTTGCAACTGCGACCTGGCCAAGATAAAGCATAGCAGTGTGAACAGACAACACAGAGTTACACATGGAGTAAACAATTAACAAGTCAATAACACATAGAAAAAAGGGGAGTCTATATACAATGTGTGCAAAGGCATAAGGAGGTAGGCGAATAATTACAATATTGCAGATTAACACTGGGTGATAAATGATCAGATGGTCATGTACAGGTAGAGATATTGGTGTGCAAAAGAGCAGAAAAGTAAATAAATATAAACAGTATGGGGATGAGGTAGGTGAAAATGGGTGAGCTATTTACCAATAGATTATGTACAGCTGCAGCGATCGGTTAGCTGCTCAGCTAGCTGATGTTTGAAGTTGGTGAGGGACATAAAAGTCTCCAACTTCAGCAATTTTTGCAGTCGTTCCAGTCACAGGCAGCAGAGTACTGGAACGAAAGGCGGCCGAATGAGGTGTTGGCTTTGGGGATGATCAATGAGATACACCTGCTGGAGCGCGTGCTGCGGGTGGGTGTTGCCATCGTGACCAGTGAACTGACATAAGGCGGAGCTTTGCCTAGCATGGCCTTGTAGATGACCTGGAGCCAGTGGGTCTGGCGACGAATATGGCGAGGGCCAGCCGACTAGACATACAAGTCGCAGTGGTGGGTAGTATAAGGTGCTTTAGTGACAAAACGGATGGCACTGTGATAAACTGCATCCAGTTTGCTGAGTAGAGTGTTGGAGGCTATTTTGTAGATGACGTCGCCCAAAGTCGAGGATCGGTAGGATAGTCAGTTTTACTAGGGTAAGCTGCAGCGTGAGTGAAGGAGGCTTTGTTGCGGAATAGAAAGCCGATTCTTGATTTGATTTTCGATTGGAGATGTTTGATATGGGTCTGGAAGGAGAGTTTGCAGTCTAGAGTACAGTATATACATATGAGATGAGTAATGTAGGGTATGGTAACAAAGTGGCATAGTTCGTGATCGCTGTTCAAGATGAGGGAATGTTGAAACTGATTAATTGACTTGAGCATTGTTTTAGTATGTTTATAATCATATAAGTAACCTAGCAATAGTGATCACGTTGTTATGCAGTGCGGTTTTAATAAAATATAGTTTAAGCTCATTTCTTTTTCTGAGTACGACTGGAATTTGAACCAGAATCTTAGAACCAGATTATTTCACTCTAGGACCAGCAGGGGAGGGTTTTCTCCTTCAAAAAATGATCTTTCCCTGAATGGGATTCGAACTCACAGCCACCATATCACCAACACAGTGGAATAGTCAACTTTAGCGGAGCTCACCACCACTCCAGGCTAGCAGTAGTGGGTAAATAACTGCTATTTGACAACAACATGAGAATAAATCACCTTTTGACTTTTACGATGAATTTTCTATGATGTCAGAAGGCTAGTTGAGGAAGCATCATGCACATTCCACCTAGACCACAGGTAACTAATTAAAGCAGACAGTAGAACGATCTGCCTCTGGTGGCCAAATTAACCTGTTGAAGAAATGTGATTGGATGGTTCACAAACCAGTCCAGAGCATGACCAGTAATCCCAATACAGCTCAATCTCTGCACAGGGAAAGTATGGTCCACAGTGTTAAACACCAAGATGGTATGTTCCACAGTGTTAAACACCAAGATGGTATGGTCCACAGTGTTAAACACCAAGATGGTATGGTCCACAGTGTTAAACACCAAGATGGTATGGTCCACAGTGTTAAACACCAAGATGGTATGGTCCACAGTGTTAAACACCAAGATGGTATGGTCCACAGTGTTAAACACCAAGATGGTATGGTCCACAGTGTTAAACACCAAGATGGTATGGTCCACAGTGTTAAACACCAAGATGGTAAGGTCCACAGTGTCAAACACCAAGATGGTATGGTCCACAGTGTCAAACACCAAGATGGTATGGTCCACAGTGTCAAACACCAAGATGGTATGGTCCACAGTGTCAAACACCAAGATGGTATGGTCCACAGTGTCAAACACCAAGATGGTATGGTCCACAGTGTCAAACACCAAGATGGTATGGTCCACAGTGTCAAACACCAAGATGGTATGGTCCACAGTGTTAAACACCAAGATGGTATGTTCCACAGTGTTAAACACCAAGATGGTATGGTCCACAGTGTTAAACACCAAGACGGTATGGTCCACCTTGTTAAACACCAAGACGGTATGGTCCACAGTGTTAATCACCAAGATGGTATGGTCCACAGTGTTAATCACCAAGATGGTATGGTCCACAGTGTCAAACACCAAGATGGTATGGTCCACCTTGTTAAACACCAAGACAGTATGAATGACAATATGAATGATTAGCTATAAATCTGCAGTTTTGAAATAAATGAATATCTTTTGAACCGCTCTCCTTTCTCCGGCTCACCTCTATGCATGATCTTGTGTTTCTCTCTCAGGTAGGACAGGCCTTTAATCACCTGGAGGAGCAGAAGGACAGACACCATCAGCAGACACCATCATTATACACCATCAGCAGACACCATCATTATACACCATCAGCAGACACCATCAGCAGACACCATCAGCAGACACCATCATTATACACCATCATTATACACCATCAGCAGACACCATCAGCAGACACCATCAGCAGACACCATCAGCAGACACCATCATTATACACCATCATTATACACCATCAGCAGACACCATCATTATACACCATCAGCAGACACCACCAGCAGACACCATCATTATACACCATCGGCAGACACCATCATTATACACCATCGGCAGACACCATCAGCAGACACCATCATTATTCACCATCATTATTCACCATCAGCAGACACCATCAGCAGACACCATCAGCAGACACCATCAGCAGACACCATCATTATACACCATCCGCATACATCATCAGCAGACACCATCAGCAGACACCATCAGCAGGCACCATCAGCAGGCACCATCAGCAGACACCATCAGCAGGCACCATCAGCATACACCATCAGCAGACACCATCAGCATACAGCATCAGCATACAGTACAGCATCAGCATACAGTACCATTGACAGTACCATTGACATGGTTCCAAACATACATTCATACAAATTTTACATTTTTTAGCTCAGTAAATGAGAGAGAGACAAAGCAACATCGTTAGACCCAACTAAACGACGAGGAAACTCTCAAGAGAAGACAGGCCATGTGCTCACTGCCCACAACATGAGGTGGAAACTGAGCTGCACTTCCTAACCCCCTGCCCAATGTATGACCATATCAGAGACACATATTTTCCTCAGATTACACAGACCCACAAAGAATTTGAAAACAAACCCCATTTTGATAAACTCCCATATCTATTGGGTGAAATACCACAGTGTGCCATCACAGCAGCAAGATTTGTGACCTGTTGCCACAAGAAAAGGTCAACCAGTGAAGAACAAAAACCATTATAAATACAATCCATATTTATGTTTATTTATTTTCCCTTTTGTTCTTAAAACTATTTGTACATCGTTATAACACTATATATATATAGACATAATGACATTTGAAATGTCAGAGAGATAGATGGAGAGAGATAGAGGGTCAGAGAGATAGACGAAGAGAGAGCTAGAGGGTCAGAGAGATAGAGGGTCAGAGAGATAGAGGGTCAGAGAGATAGAGGGTCAGAGAGATAGATGAAGAGAGATAGAGGGTCAGAGAGATAGAGGAAGAGAGAGCTAGAGGGTCAGAGAGATAGATGGAGATAGAGGGTCAGAGAGATAGAGGGTCAGAGAGATAGACATAGATAGTTTGGGTACCCAGAGATAGACTTTCAGAGGATAGTTCTGGTATCTTTCCTGTTTCTTCAGAGACTGAGGGTCAGAGAGATAGACCGTCAGAGCAGACAGATGAGAGATAGGGGACAGAGAGATAGAGACAGAGGACAGAGAGATGGACGGGGGACAGAGAGATGGATGGAGACAGAGGACAGAGAGATAGACGACAGAGGACAGAGCTATGGGGAGGGGACAGAGGACAGAGAACCACCGATGGACAGAGGATGGAGGGACAGAGAGATGGATGGGGACAGAGAGATGGGTCGGGGACAGAGAGATGGACGGGGACAGAGGTTTGAGAGTGGATGGGGACAGAGGGACAGAAGATGGGCTTTCCCAGAGGGACAGAGATGGACTTTCCTGGACAGAGAGATGGACAGGAACCAGAGAGTCCTGGGGACAGACAGAGAGATGGATGGGGACAGAGGGACAGAGAGATGGACGGGGACAGAGGAACAGAGAGATGGACGGGACAGGGGACAGAGATGATCGGGCCAGAGGGACAGAGGAGATGGACAAGAGATGGACGGGGACAGAGAGATGGACGGGGACAGAGAAGATGGACGGGGGACAGAGAGAGGACGGGGACAGAGAGATGGACGGGGACAGAGAGATGGACGGGGACAGAGAGATGGATGGGGACAGAGAGATGGAGGGGACAGAGAGATGGATGGGGACAGAGGACAGAGATGGGCGAAACAGAAAATGGAACAGAGAGATGGACGGGGACAGAGGAACAGAGAGATGGACAGGGGACAGAGGAACAGAGATGGGCGTGGAAGAGGAACAGAGATGGGCGGGGACAGATGAGATGGACGGGGACAGAGGGACAGAGAGATGGACGGGGACAGAGATGGACGGGGACAGAAGATGGGCGGGGACAGAGATGGACAGAGACAGAAGATGGAACAGAGGGACAGAAGAAGATGGACGAGGGACAGAAGATGGACGGGGACAGAAGGACAGAAAGATGGAGACGGGGACAGAGGACAGAGATGGACGGGGACAGAGGACAGAAATGGACGGGGACAGAGGACAGAGATGGACGGGGACAGAGGACAGAGATGGAGGACGGGGACAGAGGGACAGAGAGATGGTCGGGGACAGAGAGATAGACGGGGACAGAGAGATGGGCGGGGACAGAGGGAACAGAATGGGCCCGGGGACAGAGGAACAGAGAGATGGGCGTGGACAGAGGGAACAGGAGATGGACGGGGACAGAGGAACAGAGAGATGGGCGGGGACAGAACAGAGAGATGGACGGGGACAGAGATGGGGACGGGGACAGAGAACAGAAGAGATGGGCTGGGACAGAGGGACAGAGATGGACGGGGACAGAGGACAGAGAGATGGACGGGGACAGAGGAACAGAAAAATGGACGGGGACAGAGGAACAGAAGATGGACGGGGACAGAGGAACAGAAGATGGACGGGGACAGAGGGAACAGAAGATGGACGGGGACAGAAGGAACAGAGATGGACGGGGACAGAGGACAGAAAGATGGACGGGGACAGAGAGATGGACAGAGGACAGAAGATGGTGACGGGGACAGAGGGACAGAAGATGGACGGGGACAGAGAGATGGACGGGGACAGAGGAAGATGGGCGAGGACAGAGGAACAGAAGATGGACGGGGACAGAGAGATGGTGGGGACAGAGAGATGGACGGGGACAGAGATGGACGGGGACAGAGGAACAGAGAGATGGACGGGGACAGAGGGACAGAGAGATGGACGGGGACAGAGGGACAGAGAGATGGACGGGGACAGAGGAACTTCCTGCCAAATTTTCCACCATAATTTGCAAATAAATTCATTAAAAATCCTACAATGTGATTTTCTGGAAATGTTTTCCTGATTTTGTCTGTCATAGTTGAAGTGGACCTATGATGACAATTACAGGCCTCTCTCATATTTTTAAGTGGGAGAACTTTACACAATGGTGGTAGCTGACTAAATACTTTTTGCCCCACTGTATGTATGTGTGTGTGTGTGTGTGTGTGTGTGTGTGTGTGTGTGTGTGTGTGTGTGTGTGTGTATGTGTGTGTGTGTGTGTGTGTGTGTGTGTGTGTGGCTATTTTGCTCTAGGGATGTAATTATTGTTTGGACCTTATTGACTTATTGATGTATTGTGTTGTTTTCACTCTTTATGTGAAGGTCAATGCAGAGGACGCCAGAAACAGAGATATCATTTAATTACCATAGTGAATTATTGTAATGATTGTTAATGTGCCAATTAATCCCATAAGGGTTGGGTTGTCAATTAATCCCATAAGGGTTGGGTTGTCAATTAATCCCATAAGAAATGGGTTGTCAATTAATCCCATAAGGGATGGATTACCAATTAATCCCATAAGAGATGGATTACCATCCATAGTGTAGTGTAGTATGGTTTAGGGTAGTACAGTGTGGTTTGGTGTAGTATAGTATAGAATAGTGTAGTGTAGTATAATGTCGTGTAGTGCAGTGGTTTAGGTAGTACAGTGTGGTATGTATAGTATAGAATAGTGTAGTATAAAGTAGTGTAGTGTAGTATGGTTTAGGGTAGTACAGTGTGGTATGGTATAGTATAGAATAGTGTAGTGTAGTATAATGTTGTGTAGTGCAGTGTGGTTTAGGGTAGTACAGTGTGGTATGGTATAGTATAGAATAGTGTAGTATAAAGTAGTGTAGTGTAGTATGGTTTAGGGTAGTACAGTGTGGTATGGTATAGTATAGAATAGTGTAGTGTAGTATAAAGTAGTGTAGTGCAGTGTGGTTTAGGGTAGTACAGTGTGGTATGGTATAGTATAGAATAGTGTAGTATAAAGTAGTGTAGTGTAGTATGGTTTAGGGTAGTACAGTGTGGTATGGTATAGTATAGAATAGTGTAGTGTAGTATAAAGTAGTGTAGTGCAGTGTGGTTTAGGGTAGTACAGTGTGGTATGGTATAGTATAGAATAGTGTAGTGTAGTATAAAGTAGTGTAGTGCAGTATGGTTTAGGGTAGTACAGTGTGGTGTATTATAGTGTAATATGGTGTAGTATTGTGATGTATAATGGTGTAGTATAGTGTGATAGTGTATAGTGTATAGTGTATAGTGTAATGTAGTATAATGTAGTATAAGGGGGTGGAGTGTAACCTATTGCAGTGTAGTATAGTATAATGTAGTGTGGTATACTATAGAGTGGTATAGTATAGAGTGGTGTAGTATAGTGTAGTATGCTATAGTATAGTGTAGTATGGTATAGTATAGAGTGGTGTAGTATAGTGTAGTATGCTATAGTATAGTGTAGTATGCTATAGTATAGTGTAGTATGGTATAGTATAGAGTGGTGTAGTATAGTGTAATATGGTATAGTGTGGAGTGGTGTAGTATAGTGTAGTATAGTATAGAGTGGTGTAGTATAGTGTAGTATAGTATAGAGTTGTGTAGTATAGTGTAGTATGGTATAGTATAGTATAGAGTGGTGTAGTATGGTATAGTATAGTATAGAGTGGTGTAGTATAGTGTAGTATAGTATAGAGTGGTGTAGTATAGTGTAGTATAGTATAGAGTTGTGTAGTATAGTGTAGTATGGTATAGTATAGTATAGAGTGGTGTAGTATGGTATAGTATAGTATAGAGTGGTGTAGTATAGTGTAGTATAGTATAGAGTGGTGTAGTATAGTGTAGTATAGTATAGAGTTGTGTAGTATAGTGTAGTATGGTATAGTATAGTATAGAGTGGTGTAGTATAGTGTAGTATGGTATAGAGTGGTGTAGTATAGTGTAGTATGGTATAGTGTAGTATAGTGTAGTATAGTATAGAGTGGTGTAGTATAGTGTAGTCTGGTATAGTGTAGTATAGTGTAATATAGTGTGTGTAGTATAGTGTAGTATAGTGCAGTATGGTGTAGTATAGTATAGAGTGGTGTAGTATAGTGTAGTCTGGTATAGTGTAGTATAGTGTAGTATAGTGTAATACAGTGTGTGTAGTATAGTTAGCGTAATATGGTGCAGTATAGGGTAGTATGGTGTAGTATGGGGTAGTGTATTATAGTGTAGTATGGTGCAGTACAGGGTAGTATGGTGTAGTATGGTGCAGTATAGGGTAGTATGGTGCAGTATGGGGTAGTATGGTGTAGTATGGGGTAGTGTATTATAGTGTAGTATGGTGCAGTATAGGGTAGTATGGTGCAGTATAGGGTAGTATGGTGCAGTATAGGGTAGTATGGTGCAGTATAGGGTAGTATGGTGCAGTATAGGGTAGTATGGTGCAGTATGGGGTAGTATGGTGCAGTATAGGGTAGTATGGTGTAGTATAGGGTAGTATGGTGCAGTATAGGGTAGTATGGTGCAGTATAGGGTAGTATGGTGCAGTATGGGGTAGTATGGTGCAGTATAGGGTAGTATGGTGTAGTATGTTGTAGTATAGGGTAGTATGGTGCAGTACAGGGTAGTATGGTGTAGTATGGGGTAGTGTATTATAGTGTAGTATGGTGTATTATAGTGTAGTATGGTGCAGTATAGGGTAGTATGGTGCAGTATAGGGTAGTGTGGTGTATTATAGTGTAGTATGGTGCAGTATAGGGTAGTATGGTGTATTATAGTGTAGTATGGTGCAGTATAGGGTAGTATGGTGTATTATAGTGTAGTATGGTGCAGTACAGGGTAGTATGGTGTAGTATAGTGTAGTATGGTGTAGTATGGTGCAGTATAGTGTAGTATGGTGCAGTATAGGGTAGTATGGTGCAGTATAGGGTAGTATGGTGCAGTACAGGGTAGTATAGTGTAGTATGGGGTAGTGTGGGGTAGTGTAGCATAGTGTACTATGGTGTAGTGTAGCATAGTGTAGTATGGTGTAGTATGGTGCAGTATAGGGTAGTATGGTGCAGTACAGGGTAGAATGGTGTAGTATGGGGTAGTGTGGGGTAGTGTGGGGTAGTGTAGCATAGTGTAGTATGGTGTAGTGTAGTATAGTGTAGTATAGTGTAGTATAGGGTAGTATAGGGTAGTGTGGTAGTACCATGTGCTCCATACAGATGCTGATCTCTCCATCGCTGTAGATGGTGTAGTATAGTGTAGGGCAGTATAGTGTAGTATAGTATGGTGTAGGGCAGTATAGTGTAGTATAGTGAGGTATAGTAGTACCACGTGTTCCATACAGATGCTAATCTCTCCATCGCTGTAGAAGGCCCCGTAGAAGCCCACAATGTAGGGGGAGTTACACTCATGCAGAACCTGCAGCTCTCTGATGATCTGGTTCCTGATGGCCGGCTTGATCTCCAGGTGGATCAACTGGAATACAGAGAGGAGACAAGGAGCGTACTAGTGATAACAGTGACAACTGGAATACAGAGAGGAGACAAGGAGCGTACTAGTGATAACAGTGACAACAGGAATACAGAGAGGAGACAAGGAGCGTACTAGTGATAACAGTGACAACTGGAATACAGAGAGGAGACAAGGAGCGTACTAGTGATAACAGTGACAACTGGAATACAGAGAGGAGACAAGGAGCGTACTAGTGATAACAGTGACAACTGGAATACAGAGAGGAGACAAGGAGCGTACTAGTGATAACAGTGACAACAGGAATACAGAGAGGAGACAAGGAGCGTACTAGTGATAACAGTGACAACTGGAATATAGAGAGGAGACAAGGGTGTACTAGTGATAACAGTGAC